>NW_020203729.1:0-12462 GCF_001531365.2 Cynara cardunculus var. scolymus | reverse complement strand
AAGTAAAACCATAAGGACCCTACCCGTGAATTTTAGGGTTCGAAAACCCCCCATCGTAATCAACATCAAACAACAGGAACGAAATTTGTAATCCAACTATTTTTTGAAAGAATTACATAGAATTTCAACATCTTCCCTATTTTTGAGATTATTATATTAATTATTTAATTAAAATATTTAATAAAATATTTAATAAAATATTATTTACAAAATTATATTAAAAAATATTTTTAAACCCTTCATTTAGGTCAAAATTATTAACAAACCACATGTACGAAAATCGTTATCTACTCTATTATTTAAACCCTTCATCTAGGTCAAAATGTTGGACAGATGGATTCGGTTACCATAGACCTAAATGGTTGGATCCATGCGTTCTGATCCTCTAGACCCACTCGGCAAAACAATCGGGCGGACACTCTTATTTGGATCTAAATGGTGGGTAAGAAACACACGCACAACCAGTACCGCAAATTTCAATTTTTTTTCCAGTCCTTGACAAGAATTGAACGAATACAATATTGAAATTAAAGAAAATTGAAAAAAGGTTTCTACCGATTGGATATACAAGCAAAATTTAGTAACAGAAGTATGAAGAAATCAGCGCCTACAATAAAACCGCACGAACTTCTTACAAGTTCCGACGGAGGAGTGAGAGTTTTGTCGGGGGTCGGCAATGGTGGTGGCGGAAGGGAGTTACTGGGCGAAGTCGAATCAGCATCGCCGTAGACGGTGTAATTGAAGATGGTGGCGATACCATGGACGCAGACGGCAGTAGTGAGGTAAATATCAGGTTGTTTGATCAAGGAATCATCAATGGTGAAATTGGCAGCGGTATCGTTGGTAATTATGACGGTTTTTGAAGGCAATAGTCTAGGGAGACGGGTTTGAGTTTTAAAGATTTGGAGCTCTGAGAATGTTAGGCATTGTGGGAGGATGTGGTAAGGGATGATGAAGGGATCGAAATTGTAGGCGCCGRTGGYGGTGGCGGAGAGGTRGGTTAGAGCGTCGTTGCCAGGGACGAACATGGTGGCGGTGGTTGGGATGAGTGYGGCGGTTGTTGTTGTAGGGATAGATGAATTAGTGTTGGGATTGAAYARAATGTTTRCTCAAGCTGCGAAGTCTCCGGCGCCGATGAGGGCGTGGACTATATTCTTGAGTTGTTGTTGCTGGATGTACTCCGGTGGCGGCRGYGGCGGTGATTGTATTGAAATAGGTGGTGAAATGGGTTGAGCAGAGACTGAGAGTTRTGGTCGAATCAATAGAGAAGGTGCATGCGACAGGGAGTCTGTGGCGRAGAGGCGGYGGAGATTRGTGGTGGTGAGTGCCACCRTCGTGAAGAGGAGGAATARGAAATAGGAAAAAGTARTTYGACATGACGTAGGCAAGTGGGTAGCAGCAGAGAATACACCTTTGCCACCCATTATGATCAAATAAACACCTAAAACTTATCAAATCATTCATTTTAATCTTGTTTTTGGATTATCAAAATTTAATTGCATCATGAAYAATTTAAATAGGATTATAACTAAAAAAGTTTAATAACAGATTAGAAGAACAAAATGTCCTCCSATCGACTGAATGTTTCATAGGGTTGTTAAAGATACCCTTTTTACTGTTTACTTTCTCGCACAAACTAAATTCAATGGTCTAGCCTTGTCAYTTTTTTCTATTTTTGAATTTAATCATATTATTAAATTTCATAAATACAAAATTTATTTATTTTAAATAAGTATGCGTCTTCGATTTTTAGTAACTTAGAAGGATTGTATATTGCTCGATTTAATCTTACACGTATAAGATCTCTTATATGTATAATATTAAATCGAGCGATGAACGGTATTTCTAAGACACTAAAAATCAAAGACACATACTTATTTAATATTAATAGATTATGTATTTATGATATTTAATAATATGATTTAAACTCMAAAAAAGAAAATACGATGATGTTTAACCATTAAATTTAGTTTGTAAGAGAAAGTAAAAAGGAGAAAGGGGTATCTTTAACAACCCTATAAAACATTGAGTTGAAGGGAGGGCAATTTGAACTCCTAATGTGTTGCKAAACTTTTTAATTATAATGCTATTTAAATTATTCATGATGTAATTAAATTTTGATAATCCAAAAACAAGATTAAAAAGAATGATTTGATAAGTTTTAGGTGTTTATTTGAYCATAAATGGGYGCAAAGGTGTATTCCCTRTTGCTACCCACTTGCCTACGTCATGTCAAATTACTTTTTCCTATTTCCTATTCCTCCWCTTYACGACGGTGGCACTCACCACCACSAATCTCCAYCGYCTCTCCGCCACAGACTCCSTGTCGCGTGCACCTTCTCCATCGACTCGACCCCAACTCCMAGTCTCTGCTCTACCCATTTCACCACCCATTTCCATACAATCACCGCCGCCGCCTCCACCGGAGTACATCCAGCAACAACAACTCAAGAATATAATCGACACCCTCATCGGCGCCGGAGACTTCGCAGCTTGGGTAAACATTTTGTTCAATCCCAACACTAGTTCATCTATCCCTACAACAACAACCGCCGCACTCATCCCAACCGCCGCCACCATGTTCGTCCCTGGCAACGACACTCTAACCCACCTCTCCGCCACCGCCACCGGCGCCTACAATTTMTATCCCTTCATCATCCCTTACCACATCCTCCCACAACGCCTAACATTCTCGGAGCTCCAACTCTTTAAAACCCAAACACGACTCCCTACACTATTGCCTTCAAAAACCGTTATAATTACCAACAATATCGCTGTCAATTTCACCATTGATGATTCCTTAATCAAACAACCTGATATTTACCTTACCGCCGCCGTCTACTTCCATGGTATCGCCACCATTCTCGATTACACCGTCTACGGCGATGCTGATTCAACTCCGTCCAGTAACTCCCTTCCGCCACCACCACCATTGCCGACGCCCGACACAACTCTCACTCCTCCGCCGGAACTTGTAAGAAGTTCATGCGGTTTTGTTTCAGGCGCTGATTTCTTCATACCATTGTTACTAATTTTTTCTTGTATATCCAATCGGTTGAAACCATTTTCCAATTTTCTTTAATTTCAAGATTGTATTCGTTCAATTCTTGTCAAGAACCGAAAAAAAGTCTGAAATCTCCGGTACTGGTTGTGCAGTACAAATCTCATAACCATACACTTGGGGGGTTGTAGATTCAATTCAAGAAACCATGAATGCAAATGTTTGGAAGAGAAGATCTAAAGAGATCTCCGCCAATGATGATGACGATTCAAAACACAGACACAAATCCCATCTTCTTGGTTCGAACAAGCAGAGAAACAAGAACAAGAACAGGAGGATTGTGGATCACAAGACCCCAACAGAGTACCCGTTATTGAGATTTGAAGAATCACCAGAATACATGAAGGATAACGAATTTATTTTGAATCATTACAGAGCTATTTGGCCTTTGAAACAAGCCCTTTTTAGCCTATTTCGTTGGCACAATGAAACCCTAAATGTATGGACGTAAGTATCACCTCTCTCTCTCTATATGTATCTCAAATTTAGATGGGGTTTTCATGATTTTCTTTGTTATGACAACTTAAAACTTGTTGCTGCTTCAAACAGATTCAACCATTCTGGAATTTTTGTGGGTTTGTTGCTGATTTCATCATCTAGGTTTCAAACCCTTGTTGGGGAATGTTTGATGATGCAAAAATGGCTACGCAATGTTATGCAATATGCATGAATGCTTGCAAACGGCCCATCAAAATCATATATTAATCATAAAACGGTTGCGAAAGAGACAATTGTAAAATCTTGTCTATTTTGGTTCAAACATAAAAACGAAAAAGTTGGCTAAAAATGAAGAACTTGTACGTTTTTGATAGCTTTTTTATGCATATGTTGTTGATTGTTTGTGGGTATCTTAAAAATTGCATACAGACTCAGTTATTAACATGTGAATGAACTTGGATTTGTCCTCATGGTTGCCATTCTTCATTGTAAATTTTCTTGTGAGATGCTTACAGTTGAAAAGAGAGACAAGCATGTACAATGTGGAATAAATCTTGTGATTCTTGTTTATATTATCAAAGAAACCTTTTTCTCATTTATAAAGTTTATTGTTATTTTGGAGTGGCAATCTTGAAGGGTAGTAGTTGTGTGGTTGTATAACTAAAGGGCAATCTTTGTGGACCCAAATCAATGATATCTACTACAGGGCAAAAAGGTAATATTGTCTTGAGATTTTGTTCTAGTGAAATTTTGCACTTATTTTGGGACATAAAGGAAGTGTTACATTTATCTTGCATGTATATATATACACACACATACAAAGTACTCCATTACGTTGTAGCATCCAAAGGATTTGAGGGACCTAGAGCGAGACTTTGTGTCGTTCACAAGATTTTGGGACATGGGTGTTCTTTTAATTATATGGTGTGAAGAGAAGTAGAATGGAACAACGGGTTGTAGCACAAATCACTGCTAGATATAGATATCGGACAATAATGGTGGCTACACGATGACCATTCTTTTTATTCTTGGGTGGATCCATTTTCTGCCTCCTCTCAGCAGCACCTGCAACCTTTTCCGGCCGCCACTCCCACCACCTAAACTTCCTACTCCTCCAAATAGATTACATTGGTATCACGACCATGATCATAGCCCCCTTTTCGCCAATCTACTACATTTTCCAATGTAAACCCATGTGGCAATTCGTCTATCACCATGGTATCTCAATCATGGATGCATTTATCATGTAACCCTGCTCTCACTGACACTCTCCAGTGGAAAGAACCTTTCTTTTCATGTTTTTCTATTCATAGGAATGAGAATAATCCTGCTGATGCCTGCTATTTATGTCAACGTGGTGAACTAGCATGAACCTCAAAGGAATTAAACGGGATCTTTGCTTACAAATCGATGATGGAGATTTCATATTTGACAGGTATTATATTTTACATTAGCAAAATCCCAAAAAGATGGAAGCCTAGTTGGTTTGATTTTGATCTGGCTGATCAATGCCACCAAATCTTTCATTGTTTTTTTTTGTGATCATTGGGTGCATTGGCCCATCATGGTCTTATCAGATACAAGGGCGTATTTTCCTCTCAAACATATGTACCCTGACGTGTCCCAATTTGACTAAAGTGGAACATAATTATTCCGACACTGAACATGATACAAGATTCAAATATTTCTCATACTTTATGGTGGTTTTCTAATACTGTGTATGAACAGAAGTTTCAGACAAATCATTTCTAACACCGGAAAAGTAAGAACTAGTTCTAACATAATTATAACTGATTTTATACAAATTTTATAGATAATTGGTACGTTGTTCCCTTTAAACATCATTCAGTTTAAAAACCTCTATTTATATCTACTTAGAACCAAGTTCAAGTTATGACCATCTTACAAAGATTCATGGTGAATACTTGTATTTTAGACTCGATGAACAATTTGCTATGAAATTACAAATCTTTTTAACTTCAAGAAAAAAGCAAAAAGGTTGAATTTAAAAAGGAAAAGAAACACAAATTAATGAAAAAGTTGAAATGACTTTTTGATACGAAGCAAATCAAGACTTAAAAACTCATTAAATGGTGTCGTTGTCTCGTTAAAATTAACGTGCAAATAAATATCACATCCCATAAATGCTATGTAGTTGTAAATAAAATAATTTTCAAATTTAAATAATCAGTATGAATTTTAAAATGGATTTGAAGGGATTTCGATTTCAAATCCATTCTAATCTTATATTTGGTTCATTGTATTGTCCAGATTTGAAATACTATGATTTAATTGAAATCCTACAAACATAGGATTTTCAAATCCTTAAAAGGGTGCTCCAGATTTCATGGGATTGAAATGGAATTGGATTCCAAATCCCTCCAAGTCCTACACACCAAACATGATCTAAACGTATATTTTGTGTATTTTTACGTCAAATATTGACTTCAACCTAGAAAAAAGAAAGACCGTCATCAAAATAGCATAATATAAACGTCTTTTACCTCATAAGTGCTGATCAAGTAAGATCACCACCCTCAGTTATCCTTGATTAGCAATACGACACAGTAAAATTGTTAGTAAAAATCATCGTCAACTTTTTTTTTTTGAAGTATATAATATTTATATACAACAAATAGAACAAATAAATTCACACACCCTCCTCACCTTTGGTGAGATTTGAACCCTTGACCTCCTATAAGGCCAAGTACTCACATACCGCTAGGCCAAACGCCCTTTGGTATCGGTAGGTGTTTAGGAAAGTACAGGAGAGTTTTTTTCCTTTTGCACAACTAAGCATCCAATTCATGTAGCTACAACTTGAGGTTTTATACCTTCTCTTGATACAACAGTTTGACTAAAGAAAATCACCAAGAAAATTGTGGCAAACATATAGAATCAATGGGACCCAATTTCACAACAAACATGACTTGCAAATCAATCACATTTTCGCTCGTATAAATAGGACCCAAAGATTGGATATTAGGAACGAATTAACAAGACCTACACAACAGTTTCAATTCACTAGCACCCGACTCGACCACGAAACTCAAGAAACACAAGTGCAGCACCGTAATGAGCCAATGCACCCATGATCACAAAACAATGAAAGATCTGGTGGCTATGACCAGCCAGATCAAACCAACCCGGCTTCCATCTTTCTGGGATTCTGCTAATATAAAACATAGTACCCGTCAAATATGAAACCGCCATCACCAATTCGTATGCCAAGATTCCATTCCTCTGAGGTTCGTGCCAGTTCACCACGACTGCATGAATAGCAGGCACTAGACCGAAAAGTCCCATTCCCATGAAAAGAAAGGCACGAAAAGAACGGAACTTTCCACTGGAGAGTGCTGGTGAGAGCAGGGTTATAACGGTAAATGCACCCATGATTGTGATCCCACCAAGATAAACGAATTGCCACACGGGTTCACATTGGAAAATGTAGTAGATTGGCGGAAAGAAGGAGGTTATGATCATGATGGCGATACCAACGTAATCCATTTGGAGGAGCAGAAGGTTTAGGTGGTGGGAGTGGCAGCCGAAGAGGTGGCAGGTGCTGCTGGAGAGGAGGCAGAACATGGACCCTCCTAGGAACACAAAGAACGGCCACCGTGTAGCCACCATTAGTGGTGGTCCGATCTCCATATCTAGCGCTGATTCATGCTTCAAATCAATGAGTTTTGGTGTATCCTGTAGTTGAAAGACCATGAAAACTCAAAGAAAAGGACTTGCACATGGTTGACTTTTAAAGTCAAACACGATGATATTACAATTTCCATGATTTAAATCCATGAAATTCTACTTTACATTCGGATAAATCTACATCATTTTCGATCCTCAACAAGACTTATTTAGCCTAGAAAGTCAAAATGCATATCTTTTATGAAATGGAGCAAGTATAAGAAAGAAAGGACCAAACAACCACTCACCATGATCGAATTATGAGAGGCGTTTGCACCTGGGCTTAACGGGAAAGACCTGAAATTTTCGTAAAGCCGAAAAGTAACAATAAAAACTAATATTAAAACTACATATCTTGAAGTAATCAGTATCATCATCAATTAAAAATAAACAACCTTCCTTGCTTAACATGCTCTACAACCTGTTTTCAAGATTCTTTCCTTGGAATATTTATGATTTCTTTCCAGTTCTTGACAGCAAGTTATGGGTGTCAGAAATCCCTCAAAGCTTTTGGATGCTACAACCTAATGGAGTACTCCATACATACATACATGCATACATACATATATATATATATATATATATATATATGTATATATGTATGTATATATATAAAGCAAGATAAACTAACAATTTCTTTATGTCCCAAAATAAGTGCAAAATTTCACTCAAAAGAAATCTCAGTAGATACCATTTTGATTTTGGTCTACAAGATTGCGTTTTATTTAGCCGTTGTTACTAGGCAGAATCTTGGTATATTTGACTTATAACGAAACCATTTTCGTTGAACTATGTATTCATTCGAACCTTGCATCTTTTAGGACAGAAGAAGTAGTAAAAACAGAAACTATTTCAACTCAAATTAACAAGATTTGATAAAAATGTGAAGGGAGACAAAGAATCTTTACATACCAAGTTAATAAACTGAGAAGATCTGAAACTTGAGGCACATGCATCAAGTTTGTAATGGTCAACCCCAAGAATACAACAAATCCAATTAAATGCCTATACATAAAAAACAAGCATACATCCAAAAATGTCAGTATATTATACCATCACAATACAAATTGATATCAAGAGTTGCCACTCCAAAATAACATTTAAACTGATAAAAGTGAAAAAGGTGTGTTTGATGATATAAACGTGAAATACAACAAGAAGAATCACAAGACTTATTCCACACAGACACAGTACAAGGCTTGTCTGATATCATATGCCAGTCTGTTTCGAAATATCAACATCTCACAAGAAATTTTCTACAATGAAGAATCACAATCATAAAGGATAAATCCAAGCTCATTCACATGTAAACACTGAGGCCACATGCAGCCGTTAAGATACCCACGAACAATCAATAACATATGCATAGAAAAGTTATGSAAAWWSTACAAGTTCTTATGCAYATAGTACAAGTTCTTATGCACATAGTACAAGTTCTTATGCACATAGTACAAGTTCTTATGCACATAGTACAAGTTCTTATGCACATAGTACAAGTTCTTATGCACATAGTACAAGTTCTTATGCACATAGTACAAGTTGTTATGTACATAGTTTAAGTTCAAAAACAGACTATGCATATGTTTTCTCCATGATAGACTAAACAGAGGTGAAATCAAGAGCATGCCCATATAACATCAGCAACAAACATGAGCTCTCATTTAATAGGAAAGAAGAAAAGCCCATGAAAACTTGGTGTTTAATGATAAAAATCACTGTAAAGAATGAAGGTACAAGTATTTATTCACATTGTATAACATTCCGTAGCCATTTCTGCATCATCAAACATGCCCCAAAAAGAGTTTGAAACAGAGATGCAGAAAAGTCTTAGCTCCCATCTAGTGGGAATGAAGTGGAATGGAATGATAAATAATTGATAAAAGGTACAAATATCCATCCGGACGATACAAACATTTCTGAAAAGGTTAAAATCCAATGAGCATTTCCAATAATTGGAACCTAGATGATGAAAGTTGAAACTAGCAACAAACCCACAAAAGTTCCAAAATGGTTGAATCTGTTTGAAGCAGCAACAAGTCTTAAGTTGTCATAATAAAGAAAATCATGAAAACCCCATCTAAATTTGAAATAAATTATCCTGCGTTTGAGATATATATATATATATATATATATGTATATATATATATAGAGAGAGAGAGAGAGAGATGATACTTACGTCCATACATTTAGGGTTTCATTGTGCCAACGAAATAGACTAAAAAGGGCTTGTTTCAAAGGCCAATCAGCTCTGTAATAATTCAAAATAAACTCGTTATCCTTCATGTATTCCGGTAATTCTTCAAATCTCAACAACGGGTACTCTGTCGGGGTCTTGTGATCCACAATCCTCCTGTTCTTGTTCTTGTTTCTCTTCTTGTTCGAACCAAGAAGATGGGATTTGTGTCTGTGTTTTGAATCATCGTCATCATTGGCGGAGATCTCTTTAGATCTTCTCTTCCAAACATTTGCATTCATGGTTTCTTGAATTGAATCTACAACCCCCCAAGTGTATGGTTATGAGATTTGTGATGATGGGTATGAAATCAAAGAAATGAATCAGAAACCCGCATGGATTTATGGAATTCGATTTCGATTTTGATTTTGATTTGGAAGGAAGGTATGGGGGATTGAAGGCAGTTAAGGCTATTGGAGCAACTACTACCTACAACTTCCACATTAAAGGCATCCCACTTTTTTCTATTTTTTGATTAAAGACTTGTTTAGTAGATACTCCTAAGATATTCCTTTTTGCCTCTTTTTCATTTCAAATATTATTATTATTATATTATAATTTAATAATATATTTTTTTAAACAAAATTTCATGTAAAGACTTTTATATTTTTGTATATGTATAATATAAAAAAAATAACAGACACAAGGAGTATATGTTAGGTTGCATAAAAACCCGACCAACCCGATCAACCCAACCCAACCGAAATAACTCAACCTGAAGCAATCTGATGTCTAATGAAGTTGTAAAATTGTCAAACTGCAGGTATTGAGTTGCATTGGGTTGCTATTATTTGAACTCAATCCAACCCGATGAACCCGATATCCTCTTATTTATTGGATTTAATATGATTGTTGAATTTCTGTTAATATATACATTAGACAATTACACTATCATGTATGTTTTTCATATACACATATTTTCAATCTATTCACTTCTCTATATAACCCATTCGTATATATGTCCAGTAACTGTGAACATATATATGTAAATTGAGAAAATTAATTGAATGTAATATACGTAAGAAATAGAGATAAGTTGTATCAAATAGTTGATGACGAAAAAGAAATTATGAGTAGAGAAATATCATATTCAAGGTTAGAAGAATATTTTAATGTACCAGAGTATCAACCCGACTAACCCGACCAACCCGTATGGGTTGGGTTGGATTGGGTTAAGATTTTTTGAAACCTCAAACATTGGGTTGGGTTGTTCAAATGTATTCAACCCGATCAACTCAACCCATGAGCACCCTTAGTATATATAATGCATAAATATGATAAACATAACCAATTTTCGATGATGTAAAAATTTCAAAAGATTTTATAATTTTGGTTTGATTGTTCGGGAAAACCTTTGATGATATAAAATATGGATGTATAGAATTTCAGTTATTAAATATTGTAATTGATATATTTGATTTTGAACTATTTTTATACAAATGCAGCCATTAACATTTGATTAATTGAAATTTTAGAATAAAATGTCATTTAAATGTGTAATTAACATTTATAATGATAATATAAATACAATTAAATTTTATAAACATGGAAAAATCCTCAACTCCATATAAGGATTCTCGTTCTCCAATGGAGATGGAGAAAGAATCTTGTTCTCTAAAGGTGTTTTCATCTTCAACCCAGTATTAAAAAGTTAGAGGTCCTCAAACTTGGGCTCTATATTTGGAGGTCAAAAAAGTAGCCTCTATAAATGAAAAATTAATATAATATTATTTTTATAACTATATATATATATATATATATATATATATATAGTTGAGTTCACGTGAGACCAGACTGTTTTGTGAGATCCGTGATGCTATTTTTTTATACTTGAAACTTCATAGCAAAAACACTATGAAATTACTATCATAGTGTTTTGTTATGATGTTTCAAGTGTAAAAAAATTGTCTCACGGTTCTCACAAAAAATAGCATGGTCTCACGTGATTCTAAGGGTTGGATTTCATGTGAGACCAACTTGTTATTGTGAGAACCGTGAAATCACATTTTTACACTTGAAACTTTACAGGAAAATATTATGAACGTAAAAAAAATCTACACCTTCACAGCAAAAACACTGTGAAAGCTATCTTCACAGCGTTTGGCTGTGAAGTTTCAAGAAGTGTAAAAAGTGGATTCACGAAGACAGTCTAGTCTCATATAATCCAAAGTTTATAACACATCATTTTCAGTGTTTTTATTTTCAGTGGTTGAGTTGGAGATGATTCATGAGGAATATGGATGGGATTACGATTCTTGATATAACATAGATCTGGAGATTAGGCACAACAAAATCTTTAAATCAAAAATACTAAAACAAAATTATAATCAAAATCATGTGATTTAAAGCGGTATATCAACAACGGTTCAAGCAACATCAAAATTATCAAAAAACGAAAGGTCAAAATACTCTTTCAAGATCTAAAAAATACTAAATCAATTTTTTTATAAATACAACATGTAATGATAAATATTTAATACACGAGAACGGGACAAGTTAGGGATCACGTTAATTGCCTCTGTCCCCAGTTTTTAACCTTAGGGGATCCCCATATCCATCCCTAGTTTTACAGGAATTCCCAGCCCTGGTCGGGACAGATACACCGAGTTCCCAAAAGGAATAATAGGTTAAGGGGCCGTTTACTTACACATTTACCCGATAAGCGTTACCGGTTAAATTTAACACTATCAGTTACCTTACCGGGTAAGATTTTAGTTCACTAAAACGGCATCGTATGAAAAAATTTAACCGGTTAGCGCTAACCGGGTAAGAGCCGTCGCCCTCACTTACGGGTAAGATTCTCGGTCATTATCTTCGCTCTTGTTGGATAAGATTCTTGGTCCTTATCATATTCATTGGGGTTAAGGTAATATAACTTAATAAGCGCTCACAAAGACGAAGGTTTGGTAAAGAAGCCCTAACTCTCCCCTTTCGAATCGGCGGTTTAGTCGTACATGAGTTCGTGGAGAAGGATGACGGATGGCGCAGATGAAGGGGTTGGTGACAGAGGAAACGTATTTGTTTAGTGTTCTGGAAAATGTAA
>NW_020203728.1:14301-16679 GCF_001531365.2 Cynara cardunculus var. scolymus | reverse complement strand
AAGTAAGTAATTAATACCAAGAAACCGAGTTAATCGATTCTACAATTTTTCAAACCGCAAGCATTAGGTTGAGTTGTTCAAATATCTTCAACCTGATCAACCCAACCCATGAACACCCCTAATTACAAACATGCTTCAATTGCTTCATATGTATCAATTTTGTATATTGTTTGAAATTAATTATTTATTTAACTTTTAATAAATTATCTAATAAAAGTCTTTTATTTATTCATTATTGCTATTTTTATATGAATTTAGTTATTTGTTAATGCGTGATTAATCTTTAATATAATCACATTATACTTTAGATCGTATGGTTTTATCATACGCAGTGAAACACACATTTTCATCACGAATTTGTTATTTGATTTGATTTTAAGATTGTTTAGCAATCGTGTTATATTCGAGATCATATAGTGTCGTTACATGTCGTATGGCATACATTTTGCCGTTTAATCTTTGATGCCCACTATTAACCACATATAGTTGCTATATATTGGGTCATTATTGCACTACTGATAGCGACCCTGTGAGTCCAATTAACACTGATCAATTTTCATAAACATCACAACAATCATGGCAGATCTGATTTATCATATAAGAACACATTAAGAACTTTGAGAGGAAAAGTCAACAACTCAATCTTGGTCAAACCTCTATTACGTATGGTTTTTACAAATGAGCTTCTCTCTTTTTCTAATTACAAAGATTAACCTATTTATATGGTCAAACTAACAAAGCAAAGTCAAAGTCAAACTTTTATAAGAAAAGTCAAACACGCTGACTTTTACAATTATACACTATTTATAAATTTTCAAGACGAATACAATTAATACTGATTTCTCAGTCCTAACAGACCCTATCAATCCATTGCGTCTTGTTTTGTGCTATATAATTAGTAAGAGTTAACTAGTTTTGATATGTGATTTGTATCTGTGAATTATTTTTCCACAGACAATCTATTATTCATTTATCGGATTTTTGTCAAACTAGTTATCCATGTGATAGATATGTTTATGGTTATTGCGTGTTTATTCGCCGAGCAGTTAATTTACCATATTTCTTTTTTCACGGAGTTAATCAAGGAACCTTTGGGGATAACAAAGAACGCACTATTCAACGGGAGCCTATTGTGTTAATATGCTATAAATATTCTATTCTTCATATTTTGATTAGTTATAGAACTTGAAAATTTTAATAATATTATCAACATAGGATTAGTCGTTTTAAATAAAAAATAGTATGTTATGTTGGTTAGATGTGAATTATTTTCTTTCAATATTTTATTGATCAAATTTATTAGTTTGTAATCAATTTGATTACGTAATGTTTAATCATGTTCTATTAGTTCTATTAGCAAAAACAATCTTTTTTTTTATTAAGGTGGTATTTGTTTTTAAGAGTTGCTGATATCTGGCGTATTATTTCATTTCTGGATAATAAGAGGGACAAATTAATTAAAGATGGTCACTTTGATCATATGGTTTCACCTCTTAGCCATTTTTCTTCCAAAATTACGAAAATAGCTATATGTTCGCAATTGGCAGACTTGTAATTTATGAAGGGATCAAAATGTAAGAAAAAAAAAATAAAGTTTATGAACAAGTTTCGCAATTAAAGGTACCAAATATGTAAATTTGGAAAAACACATCACGGACATATTTTTGTGGACCCATTAACTAATTTACATATTTGGTTACTGTAATTGCGGATCTGGTTCAAAAACTTTATTTTTTTACACTTTGACACATCCGCAAATTGCGTACCTGTCAATTACGGACCTATGGTTATTTTCGTAATTTTGGGAGAGAAATGGCTAAGAGATAAAACCTACCGATCAAAATGACAATTTTAATCAATTTCTCTAATAAGAGTTGGTGCTGAAGTCTGAAAGCAGAACCAATAGAAGTGTTTGTTTTTGTAAACTGATAGACGTCTGAATATGTTTAATTCAACTTTTACTTATAAATATTACATAAATTACATCTAAAATATGAGGCTATGTTTGGCAAACGAGCTGATAAGATAGCATGAAAAAGATTATGTTTGACAAAAACTAACATACAATATTTCATAATATAATTAAAACAAATCTTTTATAGTATAACTAGGAGGGTACTCACGCAATTCGGAGAAATATATCTCAATTTTGATGTTTCGTTTTATTCCGTATCTGTAGATATTTTAATATGGTTTTTATATGATTTTGAAAAAGAGATAATGTTTTTATTTTTGAATAAAATATAAATTTGAAAATATCATAAAATTTCGAAAATAAATATATCAATATCAGTATCAAATTAACTATTTAAATTTTTTTGTTTTTTGTGTAATTTTTTTAATACAATTTCTTTATTATAATTTAATTTAGATTTAAT
>NW_020203728.1:2393-13906 GCF_001531365.2 Cynara cardunculus var. scolymus | reverse complement strand
AATTGATCAACCTCACATATCCTAATTAGTTAATAATTTTTCAAAATTATAACTGATAATTAAATTAAATTTTTTATTAAAATATTTAACACAAATTTATCATCCATGAAACAAATAAGTATAACTTTAATTTTTATGTAACTCACATAAACATTTTTAGAATTGTTAGCAGGGTGTCCTTCTGTTACAGGGTTAATTAAATTGTATCAATTCATGGAGTTTGCCTCATAAGGTTGTTTTATTTTAGATGACCGTCTTTGAAATCTATACCGTTTGTGGAATCAAAACAAACTAAATGGTAAAACTTATAGTGCAAATATAAAAGTGAAACCATGGAATCAAATCATGGAGTTTGCCTCATAAGACTGTCTTATTTTGGATGACCGTCTTTGAAATCTATACCATGGGTGGAATCAAAACCAACTAAATGGTAAAAATTATAGTGCAAATATAAAAGTGAAACCAAGGATGATTATTCCTGCACCCGCCGCCGTCCGGCCCGCGTCCCTGAAAGCCCTCCCGGGGGCCTAGCCCTCTTTCTTCGAGTCAGCAAGCTCCGAATCCCGTTTGTTCCTCAACATGAGGTTTGAGTGTTTTTCAAATCTGAAATAAGGTTGACTTTCATCATCTCACATTGTTAGACAAATGATAGTTTGGAAGAAAATGATGAATGTATAAATGTGAGATAGAGTTTTGAAATCTATAGCCATGGTTGAAATTAAAACCAACCAATTGGTAAAAGATTTATGCAAAACGAATGCAAATAATACATTTTTTTTCTAAACAAAATTTGTTATTATTGCAGTACTTATAATAACAAATGTAGTCCAAGTATCTATTATATCACTTAAATATATAATGTAAGTGTTGACTTAATGACGTGCTTTCATCTTATGTTAGTATCCTTCGAATCGTGATTTACGGTGTTGGACGAGGCGTTATAAATATTAACACGATCCCGAGTTTTCAGACACCCTTAATTCTTTGATCCCAATTCAATTGTTGTTTATGCCCTACTTCTTCCCCTTCCCTTTAGTAGATATAGGAATCCCGTTGGAAAGATATCACACTTCCACTCGAGTCGAGGATTTTACATTTTTCTTAAACTGAGTTTTGATCACCGAGCAAACCAAGAGGTATTGATGTGAAATCAAGAGAATTGAGTACTGAGGTATTGATGAGAATTGTGGTTGAGTTTGTGATATCCCATATTGGTGAGAGATTGAAAGATTGGAATAAGAAGGTATGTATAAGTAAGAAGGATGAGATTCATTGTGTCAACTCTTGAGACTTGATAATAAAGTTATCTTACTTGGATGACCCGATTTTTATGTCATTTCTTTTATATCAATTGACTTTAAAATAACAATGAAATGTAGTAATTTGACTTTACTATATATTTTATATTATAAAGTTGAATTAATAACTTTAAAATAATATAACGAACAATTTATTGATTGTTTTAGTTTGTTATAATTAAAATTGAATCTATGATAACTTTTTTAGATTAACTAAACTTGATTATATGATTATAAGTAAAATAAAATAAAATAAACCTATATGTAAAGAATTTACATGTTAACGTATTGCCGCAAATTCATGACAATAGTTATATATCTATAATCTATATTTTTATATATTTATTTTTTATCTATATAAAAGCAACAACCATGGATAATCAGGTGACAACTTCTAAGCGATATAAATCATTTTTTTTCCTCACATTATTGTTTGCATCCCACATTGGATCAAAGAAGAAAGAGTCATGTGAGAGGAGGATACAAAAAGATAAAAGCCAACATTTTTCTCAATATTGTTTGCATAATTGCATCCCGCATAGCATGATGGAGTGAAATTGGCAAGATGAAGATTACTACAAAACACAAATTACTAAAAATGGAACAAACATATTTTTCTCGGATGTCGACCTTTTGCTTAAGATCAAATGTAGTATATGTTTTTAGTTTAACATATCTATCCCGAATCTCAGGTTTTTTTTTTTGTTTATATCAAGTATATTATATGTTTTTAGTTTGATATCTAATATATGAGTTTTCAACTTGCTTGGTATTTTATTTTGTATATGAGAATGCCCATTATACTACTTGATGATGTAGTTATTTATCTGTCGTCTTGGTGTTACGATAAAGTGCAGTATTTGTTTTTATCAGTTTAATATATGATATGTGGGTCATCGACCCCACTTGATATTAATTTTATTTTTTATGAGAAAAAATTCATTATCATAGCTTGGTGATGTGGTTTTTCATGCATCGCCTTGAACTTCCACTACTGTTGCTACAACTTACGCACTCCTCTAATTTGCACTTGAAATATTATAGAACGTTTCTTTTTCATAACTTCAAATGAGATTTCAATTAAATTTGTTACAAAATGAACATCATGATTTTGTCACCTTATATGAGATTTCAGTTAGAATTGTGACTTATAATTAAACAAACCACTAACATTAGTCAAACATTTGTAGAGTACTTTGTAACCAGGGCCGTCACTAGGGGAGGGTGGGCCGAGCGTACGCCCAGGGCCCATAAAAATTAGGGGCCCAATTTTTTTTAATATATAAAATAGTAGTTCAAAAAAATTAGTAAATATAAGACACATAAAAAAATTAGTATCTAATATGACAAGAAAAGATTTTGGTACTACATTAATTATTAAAGACCTAAACATGTATGAATTAAATATATTGGAGAAAAAAAATACATAAAGAGGTTAATCTGTCGTTCATTATATAATATTATTTAATGTTTTTCTAAGTTTTTTTTTATTTAAAATCGACATCTAAAACTACTTGCTTCAAAAACTTTAATATTCTCTATAATTTATCTCCCGTCGACTCTATTGATTGTTCTATTCTCGTGTAAATTCTATTTTTATATTAGAATATGATAGATTTTCTTGTGACCATTAAAACAAATATCATATTAAGATTATATATCAAACTACGGTAGATTAGTAGTATTTTAGTTTCCATCTCATTCTTGTCCCATCTTGTTCTACCTATTTTGGTGGAACAAGAAAAAGCCTCTTTTGTCCCATGTCGCACCAAATGTAGGACAGTGAGTTTTTGTTCTGTCCCATGTTGCGCCAAATTTGGGATAGTGAGTTTTGTCTCGTCCTGTCCTATCGCGTCCCATATACCATACACAGGCTAAGTGTTTTAGTCATTTTACTTATTTAATTAATATTTTTGTTTGTAACAACTTTGAATGTATTTTGTACAAACATATAAAGTATTTAGTAGTAAAATGTAAACAAAAACAAAAAATGCATCTCATCGTCAACCACAAACCTTCTCTGGTAATCTTCTTTGGCCACTATTCCATCTTTCAACCACCACACATAAAAGTGCACTTACACACAACAGAACACATCAAATAAACCCTAATCACCATTTAACCTAAAATTGAGATGCTAATCACCAAAGCGGATCTACCTGTGTGTGCACCATTGACAAACAACCACGTTAAATCCATAAACGAACAAATGAAGTTGAGATCCTTGCACAAATCATTGGTGGTTTCCTTATGTTGTTCTTCCAAGTTCTCTTGATCACAACCATAGATGTTTCTCAGGTGTAATATGAATTACCAAAACTTTCTCCGATCACTATGGATCTCAGGGCCTATCTAAGTTAATAATTGTTAACAATTATTGCCTTGATCTAACAATATAGGAATCTATAAAGATATTCTATTTTTTCGTGCAAAACTGCAACCATAACCATATGTATATGCGATGTTTTTACTCTCAAATCAACAACCTTCTCGTTATATGTATTTCTTCACAAAAGATCCAAGTATGAGGGTTGGAATTTTGGGAGTTTCTTTATAACTCTCTTGAAAAGGGATAAAGTTAAGTTTGGGGTTCTCACACATAAAAAAGATGAAAAGCCCAAAATCATACAAATCTGAATTAGATCTTCAAGAATTAAGAAGAAGATGAAGATTAGAGAGATATGATCACTAAATCTTTTGTAGATTTCTTGAGAGAAAGATTACAACACTAATCAGATCAATTACAGAAAGTTAATGACAAATTACAAAGCTAATGACTATTTATACTAAGGAAAGCATAAAGCATATTAAAAGGAGAACTTGAATACAACAATAACACACATACTTGAACCCAACATTCTCCCTCTTTGGATTCAAGTTCGAACTCTTGTAAATCTTGTCTTTCTGAGTCCGAGAAGTTTCTCCAACCTCCTCAGTGCATTCCGATATTGAATTTTCTCCTCAAGTAAGTTCAAGGCATTGATCAGTAAATATCTATCTTTTGAGCTCATCCTCTCCGACTCCACAGCTTTATCATTGTTTACTCTCCTCGTGTCAAGTGCCCGTCTCACCAGTCTAATAGTASCATCAGAATATTTGTTTAGCTCGCTGAATCTCATAAACTTCTTTACTTGATGCTCAGCATAGTATATCACTCCGAACTCTGGTTGTTCAAGAATCATGTAAACTGGATAGGCATCAATGTCTTCTAACTCTTGATCATGTCTCTTCAAATTGATGATTCTCTGACTATCTTCAAGACCCATTTGAACATCAATAACCATAGCCACCTTGACATGACTCCGCATAAACCTTTTAATTGCATGAAGAGCTACTGTTACTCCTTCTCTTCTGATAGTCATGTTTCGGATTTCGTGATACATATACTCCAAATCTTCTAAATACAAGTTTGAGAAGTCAGCTTTGCTAAATCTCCATACATTTACATCTTGCCGTGTCACTGTGAAAACAGGATACCAGACTCTGAGAAGTCTTTGAGCATCAATCTGTTTGATTGACACAACTCGATGTTTGGTTCTAACTTCACTGATCGGGAATACTGGATCTTCATCATTGATGTCAGCTTCAAAGTCAAAGTATAACCCAGATGAATCGTCAATATTATCTATGTCTTCTCTGAAATCCTGTTCTCCACCCAGTACAGTTGCAAAAACATCATTAAATCCAACATTGGCAGACAAGTCTAGTAGCAACCTTGTTCCTACCGTGAAGTCCGCCGGCTTTTCAACCATTGGCTCGATCGCTGGACTTGTCTCCAATTCTTTATCATCTTCCACAACTATCGCCTCAATGATTCTTTCCCTTATAGATTCCGGGGCATAACCTTCAACATTAACGTCTTGAGTAGATGTCTCTCTTTCCGCACTTAGACCTTGAGCAGACGACTCAGCCACCCTTTGTATTTTCCTCTCCCCCTCATGATGATCTAGATCTTCCGGGTCATCATGCTTTCTTTTGAGTGAGGTGGCCTGAGCTCGGCAAGTCTCTTCCAAGGTAGATACCCGTTCGAAGAAGGCATCAATTAAACTTTGAAGGGTTTGAGTGTTTGATGTGATTAACTTACTGACTATAGAGAAGCCAGAAGCAACCACATTCTGAAAGGACAAAAACTCTAAGGCTCTAACAACGGGGTTTACATCAACTTGCTTTCTGTGGAGCCCAACCAAATCTGCATCTTTTGCATCGGGATTTTGGGATGACATCAGTTTAGTGTATAACAAAGATTTAAGCTCATCCACTGTTTGCTCTTGTACCTTCGGAGGCTCAGGTACAGACGGTGGTGTTGGCACAAATGGTTGTTCTTCTTCTACTTGCTCCTTCCCCTTCAACAGTCCTTTTAAACTTGCAATCTGAGCATCCATATTATCTTGAACAGCATTTAGGGCGCCGTCCAGATATTCCCTTGACATAAAGTCTGGTAAACTAACTCCTGGATCACTTAGATTACCAGTTGCGACAAAAGTTGAGTAAACTGTTGTGCCTACGTTTAGTGTTGGCATAGTGATAGCACTGGTAGGAATTCCGACCGGTCCTTGTGAGAGGTCAATTAGCACCACTTTGGTCGTTCTGGCGTGTTCACTAAGAACTTCAATGGGAGCAACAGATGTTCGAGACTCATGTGTACCTATGTGTGTCGGCTCTAGACTCGAGGTGCACAGAATCGAAGTCGTAGGCTGGGGCAGCGGCCTACTTGTTTCAATATCTACATTTTCCGATTGAGAAGTAGATAGCATATGTGCTAAGTCCCCGTGTTGAAATGAAACAGCTGGTTGTTGAGAACCAGTTGAGTGGTTGGGTTGGGTGTGCATATGCATAACGGGGCTAGCTATGTCTTCTTCAATACCAACATTCAACGAATGAATGTCGATAGCAGATGTGGGTGCCCGACTATGTGTATCCGCTGGGATAGGAGCTTGATCTTGATTTTGTGGTCCACTCACACACACACCATATTCTCTTACTTCCCTTTCACCCAACCTCTCAGCATTTTCTACTTCAGCTCCCTCATCTCCTCCTTCTAATGGAATATCTGACAAGTCTTCCATCATTCGATCATAGTCATCAGGTTTGGTTCCAAAATCATCAACATTACATGATAAGGAATGCAGACTTGGACAAGTCTGCAGAGCTTCAAACTCTGGAAAGATCTCATCAATATTATCAACCACTGCTCTTATTTGAATATTCTATGAAGGAATCGGTTGAGCAGGGTTGTCAGCATCGTCATCATCATTGTTATTATCATCATCATCACCCAGAGCTGCCTGATTTTCGGATATTGTATCTTCCGAACTTGATGAAATTGAGGAAGTACTATCAGATGAAGTACTATGCTGATCAGAGGCTCCCCGCTCCTGTTCACCCCTCTCAATTGCATTTTCCCTCAACTCACAGCCCTATTCAGGTAACCCGTGTTCCTGAACGCTCTCAACTACAGCTAAACCCTCTCTCTCAGCTGAGGCATGGGGTGATCCCAGGGTAAGTTCAACCGGTTCTGGCTGAACTATAGGATCTATAACTCTCCTATAATCTATAACACACTGAGCCCTCTGATCAACGAAGGAAAATAGCTCTGGTGGAATCTCCATGATTGAATCCAAATCTTCAACCTCGGTATGTTGCTGAATTCTAGACATGACGTATGTCGACCCTATTTCACTGTTAGCGCAGGCCGGGATATCTTCATTAGAGTTCATCATAGCTTTTATGAACAGTTGCAGAAATCTCTGAAAAGGCACAAATTTTCTAACTTTGGACGAAAATCTCTTTGCATTAACAAGCTCAACCAGTTCATTCCATATGACGAGGGCATAATCATAGTTGCACGAAAAGACTATCCCATGAAAGAACTTTAGAAATGAACTACTGCATGTGTCGATTTCCGCAGTTTTGGAAGTCAGACATCTGTTTAGGATTGAAAATAGCAAATGCCAGATCGACGGTAGGAAACGCCGTTTGAATTGAGACGGGTTAGTCAACTCTTGCGAGTATCCTAACCGTTTGATGTCATGGCAGAGTTGGTCGTCTTTAACAAATGTCTCAAAACCTGTGGAGCCTGGTCCAAGAAGACGTAGAATTCTTCTCAATCTTTTTAATGTCAATCGACTGACATATTCATCTACGGCTTCTTCGAAGTAGTAAGTGTCACCGTCTTTGGCCAGTGTTAGGGTATTCCAAAACTATTGTAGATACACCATAGGAACTGGTGTGTGGGTAGAACGAGAGTAGGCAATTGGGTGTCCGCATAAGATTTTTGGTATTATCTGGTATTCGGCGGGCATATCGAAACTGAAAGAATGGTTGTTAGGTTTTATATCAAGGTATTGGCATTGGGGAAATAGAGTTTCCGCGGGTATTGGTTGGTTAAGAGGCTGAGGAGGGTTAGGTATATTGTTAGATTTGATAGAGGAAATGTGAGATTCCTCGTCAGACTGATGTTGAATATCCTCCATTTACCTATAAAATTTCTAAAAAGTTAGATTCCGGATTAATTGAACAACACTAATTTAAAAAAAAATTAAAAGGAAATTGAAATTAAAAAAATTCAATTCTAAACAAATTAACTAAAAAAAATCTAAACAATAAAAAAAATAAAGACAAAAACTTAAAAAAAAATTCTAAAATTAACAAAAAGAAATTTTTTTAAAATAATTTACCTAAAAAAAATTCAAAATTTTTTTAAACAAAAAAACAAAAGAAAAACATTACTAAAAAAATAATTAAAGACAAAAACTAAAAAAAATTAACCGGACTTAATATCCGGTCAACACAAAAAGAAAAAAAAAATCCAAGTCACAAAACCTTAACTGGACAATATCAACCGGATTAAGGTTGATCGGAGTTTACTCCGATCACCTTTTCTGGTGAGAAATCCGGTCAAAACACAAATCGACCAATACAATTAAAAATTCAACCTAATCTAAATGTAAAAAAAATTAAATCGACCAAAAACAAAAGATTAACTCCTAAAACCAATTTATTAGAATCGATTATATAGGTTTTAATTCTTTTAGATCCAATCGATTTACTGTCCAGACTTATTCATACGATTCAGATTCAAATTAAAGTAAGATTCATTAGTTATTGAGAATAACAGTCCAAACATTCGTCATTGTCCAAGATTATTAGTTCAAGAAATGATATTCAAGATCAAATTAATCAAATATAAACCTTTTGAAGAGAATAGGGAAGAAACAAATTGAAGATTGAATGAACCTGAGCAATTTAACAACAAAGGTCGACCGGAGACGATGAATGAACAGTGGATTTAGGGTGAAAGTAAAAAATAAGAAGTAAAAATGAATCGAATATTTATAGTCAAAGTTAAAACCCGTTCAAATTCTAAACCGCTCAAGGCTTATCCGAATTAGGATAAATCGGACAAGAGGTATCCGATTTAAAGAATAAGAAACAGTTAAGTGATAATCCGGATATTAAATCGCTCAAGGCATAGGCGATTTAACAGAACACCGATCAAGACACACCTGGTTTAAGAATAAACCGCTCAAGAGTCAATCGATTTAGAAATAAATTGCATAAAGAAGGAACTAAATCGCTCAAGGAAAGAGTTAAATCGCTCAACAAATAAACGATTTAAGGACTTGAAAATCACAAATGAGATAAGCGATTTAGGAATCCGCTCAAGTCAACCAAGCGATTTAAAAATCCGCTCAAT
Organism: Cynara cardunculus var. scolymus; assembly: GCF_001531365.2. NCBI lineage: Eukaryota > Viridiplantae > Streptophyta > Magnoliopsida > Asterales > Asteraceae > Cynara > Cynara cardunculus. The sequence goes on along the minus strand of NW_020203728.1, from coordinate 4,912 downwards.
CCTTTGTAAACATATCTAACCTTATCCGGATAAGAGTTTATCATATAGCCTTTTATCCGGATTAGTCTAAATCGGACACTAGGTTGTCCAGATTTGTAATAAATCGGACAAGTGTTGTCCGTATTAGTCTAAATCGGCCAAACACTTGTATTTTTAAACTTTACATCTTTCAAAAATTAGATACTGTTTAAAATACCTGTAAGAAAAATTTAAACTGTTAGTCCAAAACAGATAAAATCACTCCCCCTCAAAATAAGATTAGATAAACAAAATACAGATAAAAAATCCACACTCCCCCTCAAATATAGATTCCCACAATCAAGAAATTTAAAATCAGATAGAAAAAATTGAAACACTGACTTGTATTAAAAAATATAGATATTTGACCAAATGAATTTGAATTAAATACAATTCAATAAAATGAACTGTTATTAGTAAAAATTCAAATTTTCAAATTAAGCATACCTAACTTAGATACAAGAAAGCTAAAACGTTTTTCATCTAAAGCTTTTGTAAATAAGTCAGCTAATTGAAGTTATGTATTTACAAAATATAGTTCAATGGTTTCTTTTTCTACATGGTCTTTAATGAAATGATACCGGATATCTATATGCTTGGTTTTAGTATGTTGAACAGGATTACAAGAAATAGCTATTGCGCTTTTAGAATCACAATAAATGAGAATTTTATTAAAATAAAACCCGTAGTCTCTGAGCTATGTCTGCATCCATAAAACTTGAGAACAACAGCTYRCARCAGCTACATATTCTGCTTCGGCAGTAGATATGGATACGCAGTTCTGTTTCTTTGATGCCCAACTGACTAACTTGTCTCCCAAAAATTGTAGATGTTCTGATGTACTTTTCCTGTCCAACATAGAACCTGCATAGTCTGCATCTGAGTAAGCTTCCAGTTCAAAACTAGTACCCTTGGGATACCAGAGTCTAAGATTAGCAGTCCCTTTGAGATAACGGAAAATGCGCTTAACAACACTTAAATGGGACTCCTTTGGATTAGCCTGATATCTGGCACAAAGATGTGTTGAAAACATAATATCAGGTCTACAAGACGTCAAATACATTAAAGAACCTATCATGCCTCGGTATGTTTTCTGATCTACAGCCTTTCCAGACGGATCAACATGTAGTTTTGTTCCATGAGCAATAGGTGTTTTTATAGATGAACAATTTTCCAAATTAAATTTCTTCAGGATATCGAAAATATATTTTGTTTGACAGATAAAGATACCCGAAGATAATTGTTTTACTTGAAGACCTAAAAAGAAATTCATCTCACCCATCATGCTCATTTTAAAATGTGAAACCATTAAGGCAGAAAAGTTTTTGCAGTATTTTGGGTTTGTAGATCCAAATATTATATCGTCTACATAAAATTATATCAGTATAATATCCAGTTTTTCCTTTTTAATGAAAAGGGTTGTGTCAATATTACCTTTCGAGAAGCCTGACTTTACCAGAAAATCTGATAAGATGTCATACCAGGCTCTCGGAGCTTGTTTAAGGCCTTAAAGATCTCGGTCGAGGATATAAACATGATCCGACTTTGACTGATCCACAAAACCCTCCTGTTGCACAACGTAGACTTCTTCCTTGAGAAGACCATACAAAAATGTTGTCTTGACGTCCATCTGGTACACTGTGAAGTTCTTGTGTGCCGCGTACGCCAGAAACATCTGTATTGCTTCAATCCTTGCAACCGGGGAAAAAGTTTCGTCGTAGTCAACGCCTTTTTGTTGATTGTATCCTTTAGCAACAAGCCGAGCCTTATTTCTGACCACAATGCCATCTTCGTCCTTTTTTTTTGAATACCCATTTTGTACCGATAATCGTCTTGTTGTTGGGACGAGGTACCAATCTCCAGACATTGAGTGCTTCAAACTGGTTCAGCTCCTCTTGCATTGCGAGTATCCAATCCGGATCAGCTAAGGCTTCAGATACCTTAGTGGGCTTAATATTACTCAAGAACGTGGAGTATAGACACTCATTAGCTTTCGCAGACCGTGTACGAGTAGGTGCTGATGGATCACCAATAACTTGATGTATTGGGTGATTTCTGGTTCACTTCTTGCTACGACGTAAGGGAATGTAGGAGCTTTGATACTAGTTTAGATCAGTGTAAGTATTTGGGGAGTTTATCGGAACAGGTTCAGGTGAAGGTTCAACATTTGGAATTGGAATAGGTTGAATATCTGGCTGAGGTAGGGTATTTTCATCTTGTACAACCGATACCTCTTGCACTTCAGAATTTTCACCCTCTTCATGTTGAACTGGACTGTCAGGAGTTTCCATCGCTATTTCTTTATCAACAACTTCCGTTTCTTCTTCTGTTTCTGTTTGGATCGTATAACTCAGTTCTTGGTACTGAATACTTACTTGATTGATTGGATTGACAGTGAGTAAGCAGCGAAAAGTAATATAATCAAACAAGTAGCAATCGGTATGAACACTATGAAGAACACTTGAATAACACGAAGAGAAAAGCTTCAAATGATTTTCAAT
>NW_020203728.1:0-1045 GCF_001531365.2 Cynara cardunculus var. scolymus | reverse complement strand
TAAGTTCTGGGTCATACGGGGGTTCTTTGTCGGCTACAGAGTAYTTCCATATTAAAACCTCTTCTAGAGTAGTGACGGGCTCTGTGCGAGGTTTGTAAATTGGAATTTTGTTTATCGACTCAAAAATCTGAGAGACCCGTCCTTCCGTGGCTGTCTCTGTTGGCATCCTGGGTTTCTCTTCCTCTTCTTCTAGGATTGGAATCTGGGTATACCCCTCTGCAAGGATTGGCTTGACCGTTCCTTGCAGAGCGTCAAACGTACCCGTGGACGTTGTCTGCTGTTGGACTGGTGGAACTTGAACTTGTAGGAATGCAGAGGATGTGGCCTCACCTTCTCTGTTATGCATGGGCACTTTGCGCTTCTTTGCTTGAGCCTCTGCCAAGGATATCTTTAAAGCTTTTATGATCTCGGGGTCTTCACCAGCATGCTTTTCTTCATCGAATGGCTCTGGAGTCTCTGTACTTGACGAAAACCCTTTCTTTGAGGACTCTGCAGCTATGGCCTTGTCTTTGCCTGTAGGCTCTGCAGCCTTCTTCTTTTCTYKKTYAGCAGCTGTAGGTTCCCCAATCTTTATGCCTTTGGCAGGTGCTCTGGCTGTCTTCTTTTTGAGCTTTGGGGCTGGGGCCTTCTTTTTCATCTCCTTCTCCTTCTCCTTCTCCCCCTCCCCCTCCCCCTCATGACGATCATCATCATCGGCATGATTGTCATGGCTTGGTTTAGCCATGGCCTTGCACGTTGTAAGGGGAGCCCTCCTTAAATGGCGTAGGATTCGAGTGGCTGCCTTGTACATCTTTTCAATTACCTTTTCCGCACCCGCAGAGGCGTTCATCACGTCAAGCTCTGTAGCCCACTTGAGTTTGGAGATGGTTGATAGAACTTCTGCACAAAGGAGCTCACCTTCCTTGGCAAGCTTGGTCATGCCTTCTGTGATTTTATCGTCGAAAGAGAGAATCTCCATCTTCAGTAATGAGAGTTGGCTGATCACAGAGTCCCCTAACGCATCTACCATGGCGTCCAGTTCTCTGCGAGTGGCCAAGTGATTGAT
>NW_020203727.1:6979-16911 GCF_001531365.2 Cynara cardunculus var. scolymus | reverse complement strand
ATTACAAAAAGATTATTTGTGTGCTACAACGACTGAGAGATGTTGAATGTGAAGATCATCTTTACAAAAGTTTACTGAAGACTTGTTATCTGAAGATCCTTTGAAGATCACATCTTGTACAGTGTTTCTGAAGATTGTTTTTGATCTACATTGTCAAAAGAGAAGATCACTGTGATTCTACATTCGTGGGGGAGAATGCTAGAAGATCTTTCTCAACAAATGATTACTTGAAGGTTACATGTTGAATATTTCTTTTGAAGAAGACATTTTGTGCATAATGTTTCAAAGTTCAAACAAGGACTCAAAGTGCATAATTTTCTTTCAAGTTTGAATACAAAGGGGGAGAATGTTAGGACTGAAAAATCAGTATTAATTGTATTCGTCTTGAAAGTTAAATATAGTCTATAATTGTAAAAGTCAGCGTGTTTGACTTTCTCATAGGAGTTTGACTTTGACTATTGTTTAGTATGTTGACCATATAAATAGGTAGCTTGTCTTTGTAATTAAAAGAAAGAGAGCTTTATTGTAATAATTCATACGTAATAGAGGTTTGACTGATTTGTAAGGATTGACTTTTTCTCTCTCAATGTTCTTCATGTTCTTGAATGCCATATCTGAGAATCTGCCATATTGTTATGAAGATTGAAGATTGATCAGTGATATAGGGACTCATACTGATCTTTAAGATCTTCCTCAATCTTAGTCAATTCTTTGATCTTGGGATGACAAATCTTCAGCTATTTTCTTGAAGATCAAGATTAAGCATTTCTACATTAGATTTGCTATTTAGGGCATTGTAAAGGTCCATCGTCAACGTATCTAACGCTGATAGGCTATAAGAGGAAAACGAAGAGGGTTCATTTATGAGACTTACCTGAGCAGCAGAGGATGACGAGGGATCATGAAAAGTTGACGTCTCATAAGCTTCTTCTTTGACGTCCTTGGCCATCAAGCAGAGATAGGCCACGTCTTCCTCGTCAGAGGATAATTCATCAGATAATCAGCACAGTCATGCTCTTTAGTGAAAAGACCTTTGGCCTTTCACTAGGAACTCTTCATCTTCTTATATTTCTCCATCAGCTTCAGATATTTGTCATCTTTAGATCTGAAGGAGGAATGGGTTTTCGAAGATGGCATCACAGCCTTCCTAGACCTACACTCACCAGCAAAGTGACCTTTGCGGTGACGATTTTAGCAGACCGCTGAAGCCTTGTCAACTATATCTGACTTTGTCTTTTCCTTAATGGTCAGTGTAGGAGATTTGCGGAAATTACTTTTCCTAGTGAACTTTCTAAACGACATGGTTAGAAGCACCAGTGATTCATCAAAGTTTGCAAGATCAGACTCTGACAAATCTTCAAAGTTAATAAGAATCCAACTCAGTTATAGTAACAGGAGGAAGAACTGAAGAAGAAGAAGAAGATGGGAGTTCAACTGAAGAATCATCAGAGATCAAAGCTAGCGAAGAGCTTTTCAAATCTATGGAATCCTTCATTAGATTCCTCTTTAGTTGTCTGGATTGCTCATGACTAAGTAGTATCCCATATAAGGTGCTAAGAAAGAGAGAGAGAGGACATGTCGTTGGACATTTTGAGATACATGGCATAAGTATCCCAAGATTCTTGTAAACATTCCAGAAACTTTGTTAAAGTTTCAGAGTTGGAATATTCTCTGCCAACTGTTTTGAAATCGATAAGAAGACAATTAAACCTTTGGTGTACTTCAGACAACGTCTCAGTCTTTCCACAAAGAAAGCTTTCGTATTGTCTTACTAAGTTAAACTTCCTCGATTCTTGAACTTGAGAGATTCTTTCATATTGAACACAGAGAGTGTCCCACATGGATTTAGAGGTTCTAAGCTTCATTACTGAGTGATAGACCTCGTCAGGAAGAGACATAGCTATTATAGACCTCGCACGAGTATCTATAGCTATCTTCTTCTTGTCTTCTTCACTCCATTGATGAGGGAGCTTAGGAATCTGCCATTCAGGAATCGCGGTAGTTGTAGCTGTTTCGGGAACAGCCGAAGAAATAGCATATGAAACATATGGTTCATTTTCTACATAGTGTGAAATTTCAGGATCCACACCTTCTGGAAAGAGGGACATCCGATTCTTCCAAAGACTAAAGTTGTCTCTGATAAATCGGGGAGGTTTGGCAAGGGAGCCATTGTCATGAAAGTTTGTGCTTGTCTTTTGTAAAGCTATTTGAAAGCAGTAAAATTATCTGGAAAGAGAGATAATAAAATGCAGGAAAACAACTAAACAATAAAGAAGAAAACACTGCTTTGATACCACTTGTTGGTCCCGTTGGGGTCTACAAGAGTTTTATAGAAATAGTTTGTAGAAGGGGGGAGGAATACAAACACAGGAAACTTTCAAATTTAAAAATATATATTGATAAAGAAAGATCAATACATATTTTTACAAGATTGTATGCGGAAATAGATAAGGTAAAGAAAAACGTATCTAAAACAATCTAAGTTTACACACAGAAATTCTTAGCAAAGAGAAAAGATTTGATGTAAGATAAAGAAGGAAAATAAGTTCTTTCTAGGTAAGAACTTTTAGAATACTTGAAAGGGATTCTAACTTGCTTAAAGATAAGAGTAAGTGTTCTTAGATGTGTCTGTGATCTCTTGTGTGCATGCACGTAGTAGTCTTCATGAAGAGAATACTCATCTATTTATACCCATTGCGTTAAATTCACATTTAATGAAATGCAGTAGGATTTGAACACGCGTCAAGCTTTTTAGAGAAAAGCTTGTCCTTTGCTACAGTGAATAGTACAAAAGCCTATTCATGAGCAGACATCTTTTCATGGAGTTGGTGGGTAATAGAGTCAACTAATCAGCTCCATACCGTACTATACTCTAGAAAGGGTATGGGTTTGTTTTTTGTGTATGGAAGGACAAGACAAAAGCAATCTTGCACAACAAGATTCTTTTGATCGTTGAATGCTGGAATAACCCTGAAGGTCTCTTCAGCATTCGCTGAGGCTTAGGTAGTCTTCACACATATGTTGACCAGGTTGTAATCACTGAATGTCACTTCAAATCACGAACGTGCTAGTCACTAATCTTCAGTTTCAATCTTCGACTTTCGTTGAAGGTTCTTTGGTGTGAGTTTTGTCTTCTTGAAGTATCGTTGTTGCTGTAGGATTTACAATACATGTTTCTGCGATTACTGAACAGACTCAATGATGATCGCTGGAACTGAAAGACAGAAACATAATACTTCAAAAAAGATAAAAGGGATTATCATCAAATTAATGAGAGAGAGGATCAACAGCTTGCCTTTGCCATGTCTTCTTTTTTGAACCCAAAAACTTTGGCTTCCTGGTTTCATTACTCGGACCTTCCTATTTTCTTTTTATTTAGCCCCGCTCAGCATCTTGACGATTCATCTCTTTCTCTATTTCTGCTGCATTTACTACCTCCTGAAATGTGGTTGGACTCATAGTGAGAACAAATTCCCTAAAAGATGCTTTTAGTCCCTAGATGTACCGATCTACCCGTCTTTCCTTAGTCAAAACATAGTGCTCGGCAAACCTTGCATTTTCTGTAAAACTTGTTGTATACTCCCGTACTGTCATGATTCCTTGTTCCAACCTTAAAAATTCCTCTTCCAGTTGCTTTATCGCAGTTCGAGAACAAAATTTCTCATTAAATAATACCTTAAACTCACCCCATGTCATTCTTGCCACAGCCTCTTCGCCCCTTAAGTTCGTAATTATTTCCCACCAGAAAGGGCTTTTGATTTTAGCATGGATGTCACATATGTCACCTTATCTTCTTCCGCACACTTACTGATTTTGAAAATTACTTATGTCTCTTTTATCCACCTCATAGCTGCCACTGGGTTAGGGTCTCCATGAAAGGGTTGGGGCTTACAAGCTAGAAAGGTCTTATAATTACAACATTTTTTGTCTCGTGCACGTGTTGACAGGACTATTTGGTCTTGACCTCTCATGCCGGTCTTCCCTGTTGTTTGAATCACTAATATCTCCTCTTCTATTGCTTATCAGCCTATCCTCATGATTTCTCAGCTCTACCTCTCGCACCTGAGCTAGAACTACAAGCAAGGTAGCTTGCAAGGCTTTTTCACCTCCTGAGCGATGATGTCCATGGGGGTGACGGCGGTTGCCTGGGTACATCCTCGACCTCTTCCAGATGTAGATCTTTCTTGCACAGAGGGCTCAGGTTCATTATGTGTCGCTTGAGTCCTACCTCGCCCCCTTCCTCTTCCTTTACCTCGTCCTCGCGTGCTAGTGGTCCTTGCGGCTGTAACCGATGCGGGTCGGGTCTCTTGTGCAATAGGGTTAGCCCCTATAGGTGGTAGGTCTACAGCATCGGGTGTAACTGATGTTGTCCTTCCTGACCGACGCGACATTATGGTTGTGTGCGTTAAACATTTACATTTATAAGCATAATTACATTTATTCATAACATACTCATCCAACATTCACTCAATAACATTAAACACCAAAATAATATATTGCTTTCAAAAGATAAGTCAATACATAAGTCTTGCTTATTATGCCAAACTAGCTAATACATAAACCAAAATAAACCAAGCTCAAGGCCGGTTAATATCCAAAAATATCCTAACAAAACAAAAGTACTTAATGCAAGACTATGTTTCTTTCTCACCCTCTCACTCAAGGCATGTCCATGGGGTAGTTAATGATCTTCACAAATTCCTCATAAGTGTTATCTGGACGGTATTTTCATATAAATCCCAAGTTCGGGCCATGATGGTATTGATGTGCCCAGCTGGAAAAATACTCCTTGGTCAAGCTTACATATTTCAAGGCCACTTCATGGTAATAGCGAGCACGGTCTCCCAATCGCACTTTCCAATACCGCGCGGCAATCCTTCTTTCCCACTCTAACTCCACACACCTCCACGCCATGTCGTGGTTGCTCTCCCAAAGTTCATCATTTTCTTTCAACACCTTGTTTAACTCTCCCCCTAAATTAACATGTTCCATTTGCAAGTTATTCAACCACATTTCCACTTTGGTATTTTTCACTTGAATCCTAGATAATTTTGTTCTTAGTTCAGCATTCTCACCACATAAATTCATTATATTCTCTTCTAAGTCCTCATGAGTAGGCGTGCGTAGGGTGTACTCCTCATAAGGTTCCTCTATTGGATCATAGGAAGAATCATGTACGTGGGTTGAGATGACTCAACCCTTGAAACACTCATGTGACCCCTAGAACTGCTCCTCAACCTCCTAGAGTGTCTACTACTGTGGCTAGAGCTTGTACGGTCACGTTCCCCGACTCCACCCCTTGGTCCTAGTCCAGCTACCACACTACTTCCGACTCTACCTCCTCGACGACCAATGCTCCTAGTATGCTTGGTATAAACCATATTACTACAAAACCACAGTGAAGAATCTATCATCTTCCAACACACTTTCAAAACTTAAAAGCAAATTAAACCAACTATAACAATATTAAATCATATAACCTTTTCCATGTTTCTATCTTTTATACTCCAAGTCGGTTTAAGCTTAGGATAAACTTAATAACCTATTTCTCTTAGACTATGGCTCTGATACCACTTGTAAAGACCCAATAATTTTTCTTAATATAATAAACGTCCATATATAAATAAGCCATAAGGTCTTGTTGATCTTCTCTCTCATTGATTTGATGATAATCTCTTTTATCTATTACGAAGTATTATTTTTATGTCTTTCACTTCCAGCGATCATCACTGAGTCTGTTCAGTAAGCGGTGAGATATGTATTCTAAATCCATCAGCGACAGTGATATTTCAAGAAGATAAAACTTACACCAAAGAACCTTCAGCAAAAGTCGAAAGACTGAAACTGAAGATTAGAGACTGGTGCGTTCGTGATCTGAAGCGACATTCAGTGATTACAACCTGGTCAACATATGTATGAACACTGCCCAAGCCTCAGCGAATGCTGAAGAGACCTTCAGGGTTATTCCAGCATTCAGCGATCAAATGAAGCTTGTTGTGAAAGATTGCTTTTGTCTTGTCCTTCGACACACAAAGCACAAACCCATACCTTTTCTAAAGTATAGTACGATACGGAGCCGATTAGTTGACTCTACTACCCACCAATTCCATGAAAGGATGTCTGCTCATAAATTGGCTTTTGTACTATTTACTGTAGCAAAGGACAAACTTTTCTCTAATCATATTCATATCAAAGTCCCACATAGTCTCACGCCAAGCCTTTATTCCGCGATTGTCGGTTCTAAACTTTCTGCTTTCCCTTGCTACCATTCCCGTGTGTGAAGAGACCTGGTTGCATAATTGTTTTTGAAAGGAGTTGGGTGAGTCAAGGGCCGAGTGAATTAACAGTTTTAATGCATACACAATGTAAAAAAAATAGATTTCACAAAGCGTCATAATTTATATTGCATACGGTTTAAACAATATTCTTCACAAAGCTAGTTGTGTTACGAGAGATGACTACCTCACACAGCATCACCTGGCGAACTCACACAACATGTCCGCACTTACGGCTTAGACAAGCTCACAAAACATACTTGTCTTTACGGAATCATACCGTAGTACAGCCCCCCATTGCCACACAACATATTTTATAAAATAAGGCATGTTTTACGCATACATGATATTCAAATATATTGAGAAAATTCCAGCAAGCTTGCATATAATTGTAAATGAAATGTGCAATCATTTTTAGGAAAGTCACATATAACTCACCGTGCAAGTCGTTGCCTGTTAGGACTGAAAATCAGTATTAAATTGTATTCGTCTTGAAAGTTAAATATTGTCTATAATTGTAAAAGTCATCGTGTTTGACTTTTCTGTAAAGTTTGACTTTGACTAGGACTTTAATGTTTGACCCTATATAAAGGGTATTTGTCTTGTAATTGTAAGTGGAAGGAGCTTCATTGTAAATCTGATTACGTAATAAGAGGGTTTGACCAAAGCTTTTATTGTTGACTTTCTCTTTCAAAGTTCATCTTATATTGTTATTGAAGATTTATTAGATCTACCATGGTTATGGAGCTATATTGAAGATTGATCATTGTTAGGGACTCACAATTGGTATCAAAGCTGAAATGCAAGAAATCAGAAGAAAAGATCATCAGATTTGAAGAATTTTTGAAAGAAATTTTCTGGAATTTGTCTTCTGTTCTTAAAGCGTTCATCTCATTCTTCATATTTTTTTTAGTTTGATCCGAATTTTTTTTTAAATCTTGTGTTTTGTATTAAAATCAGGATCAAAGTGTGGTATTGGAATCGTGAATCTTTTTTATTTACTTGATTTTATGATTTGATCATCTGATTTCATGTTTTGGTAAATTTTGTGTTTTTTTAAAATTTTTGTGTTCTTAAAATTTCTTAAAAACTTAGTGTTTTTGATCCATTTTTTTTAAATTCTTTTTGTCTGTTTTTGTTTTTGGGTCTAAATAACTCAGCCCATCCGGATTTGGCCTAACAGATTTAAATCGCTCAACAAGTTTTTGGGTTAAGTCCTTCATCGTACAAGGTTTAAATCGGATTTTGATTCATCGCCTGGTAAATCGCTCGAGTAGTGATCGGAGTCTTGATAAATCGCTCACGGTTTCATCTTCATAAAGTTCAATTTCTGAATCTTGACCGGATAAGTGTCCGGATTCGCACAACTCTTGACCGGATAAGTGTCCGCATTCGTACAACTCTTGACCGGATAAGTGTTAAATCGATTGAAGGTTGTCAGGATTCAAGGTAAATCGTTTATCTCCTTAGCCAGATTCAAGGATTTTATCCGGATTTCTGAATCGATCAGATTTACTGTCCGATTTATTTTACATCGATCATCACTCTACTCGATTTATGCTAAATCGCTCATCATCTTCTTCGCCATTAGTAGAAGGATTTCTCCATTAAGCATTACATCAGAATGTTTGGATTCAATCTGACAAAGAGTTCGTGCCATCAATTGTCTATTATATCAAGGAATCAGGTGACAGACAGTGAGTTGTTCCTGCTTTAAGATTTCATTTCAGGGCTGTAAAGAACTGGAAAGTTATCAAGGAGAACAGGGATTTTGACCTAGTGAAGCTTTCGATTTACAGCATTGCACAGGTTTAAGCTGAGTTTGTCTTAATTGGTCATCAAGCCTGTTCATTTTGCAAGTATCACAGATTCATCCTTTTTCTCAATACTTAGTCGCGAATCAGTCACTGTTATTTTTCTCAAGCAATTATCTTTGTTTCAATTTCATTTGACCATTTAATGTTGCAGAGCTTGAAAATTGGCATAACTACTTTGATTCCATTGAATTTTGACTGTATTATTGGCTATCTTGTTTGATTCTCCTTTCACTAGGATTAAAGATGCTGGTATACAGAAATGCCAAGCTGGAAAGATAGCTGTAATAGGTGGTTGCTGTGAATATTCTGATGCACCATACTTCTCTGCTCTTTTGACCCTCAAATTGGTGCAGATTTATCACATGTGTTATGTACCAAAGATGCTGCTCCAGTTATAAACAGCTACAGTCTTGAATTGATTGTACATTCTTTGCTTGTAGTACCTGAATATCTTGCATATTAGTCAAATACAGGTTCATACGCAGGTAGTGGGGATTTACCATAGTGCTCTGTAAGCTGTTACGGGAGGTACTGGGTACATCATCATCAGTATTGTCTTCAATCTTATCTTACCTAGCATTGGCAAGATGTATTTCTGTTTCAATATTAGTATCAGGTTCTTCAAATATATGATTCTGAAAGGATACATTGCTCTGTAGTGGCTGAAACCACGAAACAGAATCGATTTTCATTGAGCTAAAATTGCAGACTTGTATCTTCAAAGACATACTGTTTTTGATATTGTGAAAGTGCTTGTTGTTTTCAAGTTTCTCTTGGTTTTAATCGCACATAACAGAACGATTTGCTGATACTATTTTAGTTCTAAACTTGGCTGATTTGAATCTAATCGTATTCGTTTGTGTGTCTTTGCAGAGTATGGAGTAATGAATGCCTGTTCAACTCTTGTTTATGTTTATAGGCAGAATCTACATCATTGAGTAAATTCTTAAGAGCCACCATTTCATTCTACAATAGTGACTAAGTATGCTGTTTGTTGCGTCTGTGATGATTGTACTTGTTGCTAGTAAGCAATAGGAACGCCAATTGCTGCTGTATTTGTTGTCTTATGACTGATTGCTGATGGTGCTAAATCAGAGGTTGTGATATTCGTGTTACAACAGGCTGCTGATTTTGAACAGCTGTACAGAGAAAAGTTGTCTGCATCATTGTGGGTTGCATAACAGTTTTTCTGGTTCATCAATTTTTTTTAAATGGTTGTATATTCAATCTTGTTTGTTTGATCTTTGTAAAGTCTTTGTTCTGAACAATTTTTTAGTCGTGTCTTTGATTGATTTTCTGTAATCCTTGTATTTGGGCTTGTTTCATCTTGGGCTTGTTTTGTTTTTGGTTTTTGAGTTTTATTTTTGTTTAGATTTTAATTTTTGGATCATAGTTTATCTGTTTTTGTCTTTGTTTTAACTGATTGAGAGTCGTTGAACTATTTTCCGTCGCGTAAACTGTTTTTCATCAGTTTTAACTGTTTTTAACAGTTTTTTAACTGTTTTCAACAGTTTTGACTGTTTTTACTGATTTTTGACAGTTATTCGTCGTTTTTCTAAGTTCTCATCAGTTTTTTAGTGTTTTTCTGTTATTCTTTTTGAGCTTAACTGTTCTTGATTTTTTTACTGATTTCACTGCATAGATCCTATATCTGATAAATCTTATTATTTTTAAAATGACAGTTTCATGGGAGAGAGAGAATAAAGTTTTGAAAGAGAAAATAACAGAGGTGGAAAAGAGCTTACAGAGTTATAAGGAGAAATATCATAATATGTTTTATGAAAATCATGCGAATGTGGAGTTCATTAAAGATTTGAAAAGGGAGCATAAAGAACAATGT
>NW_020203727.1:3703-6379 GCF_001531365.2 Cynara cardunculus var. scolymus | reverse complement strand
AGGCTTTAGACGAAGAGAAAAAGCAATTTGCTCTTGAGAAAAGAAATACTTCAAAGAAGTATACAGCAATTGCTAAAGAGCTTGCAAATAAGAAAAAGTGGCTTGACATCGCCTCGGAGAATGACAAGAGCAGCTCAGATGAAGAGAAACGAGAGTTGATAAATCAGAATAGAAATTTTGAAATGCTTCAGAAGAATTTAGAAGGTAAACTCTTGGACACTACAAGCAAATTGTCTGATTTAAAGACAGACCTTGAAACTGAGATGAAGATGAGAACTGAACTTAAAATTAAATTTGATTTAGTTACTGCTGAAAGAGACCAGCTTTTACAAAAAGTCAAAGACTTTTCGTGTGCTAAAAGCCCAACTGGTTCTCAATCACAGTGTAAAACTAGCTTTTATGATTGTTCCAAATCGAACAGTTATTCAAGTAGTCCTAAATCTACAGTTTCTAAGAACTATTCTCATTCTTCTAATCATTATTATCAAGGGTATGTCATTGGATCACCCAATTATCATTCAAAAGGTAAAAGCATTTGGGTTAATAAAGCTGATTCTGTTTTATCTCATACACCTCTTGTTACTAACTCTGTTCTTCCTTGCATTGTGAGATCCACTAATGATCTGATCAATCTTAGCAAGAGAAGAATTATGTGCTTAACATGCAGAACCAATAATTTTGTCAATAACAAAAGGTTCAACAGGTGGCATGGAGATAACAGCTATCCGAACAATTGGAAAGGTAAGAACAAGTATGATTATAATAACTGGCATGGATCATATTGTTAATAGTGTTGAAAAGAAAATATTTTATAGAAATAAATGGTTTGGAAATTTCAACATACCCCAACCCAATACTAACAAAATAGGACCCAAGTTCGTTTGGGTACCAAAATCTACTTAATCTGGTTTTTGCAGGTGTGTCAATTTTTGCTGATCAGAATATCATTTCAGTGATACACCAATGCAGGGGGAGTTGTATTTTATTCCAAATGAGGCTTCTGAACATTTCAATTCAGGACCCGTGCTTTACCGAGTATGGTTTCTAAACATTCAGTTTAGAACCCGTGCTTAAAATGTTTTCTTTATTCTTTTTAATTTTTTCTTTGAGCTTAACTGAATCATTTTTATAATCTACTTTCTAGGGGGAGTCTCTAGAAAGTTCAATAAATGTTTTTGGAAAATGATTTTTTTGTAACGAGTATATTTTCTAAACAGGTATTTCCTGAGATTTTACTTGCGTAATTTCTCATCATACATAACTCCAATACATGTTTCAGCTATTCTTCAAACTGTTATTATCACGTCTCTTATACGAAAATCTTTTTCGGTGATAATACACTCGTTTGTATTCAAATATTGTTTTTCTGATATTTTTTTCTTTGACTGATATACATTCAATTTTTTTTAATATCAGAATCTGTAAACTTGTTCTTACAGATCTTCATTCATTTCTCTCGCATATCAAATAATCGGATCGTTGTCGCATCATTCTTTCGTTAATTGTGCTTAAACCCAAATTTTTTGATCAATTGTTTATTTGATTTGATCATTGTGCTTTAAAAAAATAATATTTTGATCAACCATTGTGATCAACTGAGCATACTATTTTAGGAGGGACTGAGCATACTTCAAATTTGGTAAAAGATTCAAAAAAAGCGCGACTGGAGATGATCCCAAAAGATTATTCCGATGCTACAATGAATGAGAGTTTTTGAATGAGAAGATCAATGTTTCAAAAGTTTACCAAAGAGAAAGTTTGGGATTTGTTGTCTGAAGATCCTTTGAAGATCACATCTTGTACATTGTTTCTGACGATTACTGTTCTACATTGTCAAAAGAAAAGATCATCGCGATTCTACATTCGAGGGGGAAAATGTTAGAAGATCTTTATCAACAGATAATTGTTTGAAGATTTCAAGTTGAAGTTTGTTTTGTTAGATTTTTGAAGATGACATAATGTGCTTAAAGTTTCAAAGTTCAAACAAGACTTAAAGCGCGGAATTTCTTTCAAGTCTGAATACAAAGGGGGAAAATGTTAGGACTGAAAATCAGTATTAAATTGTATTCGTCTAGAAAGTTAAATATTGTCTATAATTGTAAAAGTCATCGTGTTTGACTTTTCTGTAAAGTTTGACTTTGACTTGGACTTTAATGTTTGACCCTATATAAAGGGTATTTGTCTTGTAATTGTAAGTGGAAGGAGCTTCATTGTAAATCTGATTACGTAATAAGAGGATTTGACCAAAGCTTTTATTGTTGACTTTCTCTCTCAAAGTTCATCTTATATTGTTATTGAAGATTTATCAGAACTACCATGGTTATGGAGCTATATTGAAGATTGATCATTGTTAGGGACTCACATTGCCTAAACCGATCCTTGAAGTGGTTAGCTCATCCCTTACAACTACAAGACCGTACTTTTAAATCTTAGGTAAAATATGATTCCACTACCCTACGATAATCAAAGATGATTGAGTGGTCCCCTTGACACTTTTTATTTATTTATTTTGCAATCCATATGCCAACGTCCCTAGTTTCGACGCATTTTAAACTAAACATTCACATATATATATATATATATATATATGAACTAGCATGGCATGCAATATATATATATATATATATGTATATATATGTATATATATATATATATGTGTGTATATATATATAGGGT
>NW_020203727.1:0-1423 GCF_001531365.2 Cynara cardunculus var. scolymus | reverse complement strand
GACCAATTTATGTTCATTGATCAACTTTATAAGTTAATGATCTAACGGTCTAAATTGCACGGTGGCAATTTTTGTGATTATTGAGAAATCTCGTGGCGTTTATGAATGCTTAGATTGTCAGATTATATATCTAATCCGAGGGTTGATAATTGGTCTTACGGGTCTCACGAAAAACCGTTGGTCTCACATGATCCCAAATCTATATCTATACTATCTTATAAAGCAAATTCAACAAAAGTCTTAAAAGTCTTAAATTCTTAAAATACTAAATGACCAAGATACCCTTTATACAACTTTTTCACCCCCTCCTCTCCTCACATACAGTCACCCCCTCACATACACTCACCCTCTTACAACCGATTTTTTTAAAATTATAATTTTAAATTTACACTTTATACCCTTATAATTAGTTAATTAATTTACTTTACTTCTTTTACTTTTAACTGTTTCATTTTAAACATTTATCAAATTAATATACATAATCGTATATCAATTAAAACATGTTTAAAAAATATATTTTTATTTTAACAAGTTACACCATTATAATCGTCTCGTTAATAGCTTCGAAATGAGTCCAATATTGAATAATTTTTTACTTAATTATATTATTATATATTATATATACTGTGAAAAAATATTTTTAATATTTACGRTTTATACTTTTATAGTTATTTATTTATATATATACTATATATTTTGGGGTTAGGCTGTCCAAATTGCATTGTATAATATGTTTTGAATTAATATGATATTGTGTTTTTTTGAAATATATATATATACATGTATTATGTAAAACCCAAAAATTTCGAGGAATAAATAATTTATCTTCATTATTATTTTTTTTATAAAATACATACACACACGTACTTATACTTTATATATATATATATATATATATATAAATTAAATGAATAAAAAAATTAAAAGAAGTATAAAAATCGGACCAAAAGTGAAAGAAAAAGTCAAGACGTGGGTGAAAGTTGTAAATTTGCGATAGTTAAGGGTTGGGTCAGATGTAAACAGGTCCAAATCAGAAGGACCTGTTTTGTAAATATGCATCAGATCTGCAAATTCAGAAATACGAAAACGACATCTCCTTTGAAGCTCTCTATTGGTCTGAATATTCAACTATTACGACAAAAAAATTTCATATATATGTAGACGACACTTTTCTCTATATTTTTGCTTCAAGAAAACCGAACTTTCGTTGAGAGTCGAAGGAGAAATCGAAGGGTGAAGTTCGGGTTCGAAAAACTCCGTTTATTGACGATTGGAGGTAAAATACTCAACCAAATTTCGAGTTCTTTATATGGATGGCTTCGTTTTTAGGTCCTCTATGAAACCTTAGTAGCCTTATGTCTCAGATTTTAGTTTTGAGTGTTCGATTTTGAGTTTTTTCTGATTTTCGAGTGGTTTTAAAACC
>NW_020203726.1:16012-17245 GCF_001531365.2 Cynara cardunculus var. scolymus | reverse complement strand
GCTGAATTAGTACTCTATCGAACTGTGGGACCTAAGTAGTGAACGGGCTACTTTTGGTTGTTCGAAAATTAATGGGGCAAGTTGGTCAGGTAAGGCTCAGTAGCGTCTCAAGTTTTACATCGTGAGAGATTTACTTTTATTAAGTGCAAAGAATTTCGCATAAGTTTGTTATTGTTTGGTTTATGCATTGAAATGTTTTATGCATATGAAAACCCGTGAACTCACCAACTCTTTGTAGTTGACCATGTTTTATTTCCATGCTTTTCAGGATCTAAGTAAAGTTGTTTGGATTTTTGGGAGCATACTCGAGTCAGGATCGATTAAGTCAGAATTTGATGTATTTTGGGAACGTTGTGTAAATGCTAATTTTAGTTATGTCGATGAACTTGTTTTGTTTTTGAACAACTTGGTATGGTGTTATTTATAAACTGTTGCTATGACTCGCTTGCCTGTTACATCTCGTGTTTCCGCTTTAGCAGGGTGTGACAGATTTGGTATCAGAGCCTCAGTTATAGAGAACACTGGTTTTCTTTAAAAACCATCGACTATAACCAAAAAATTTTCAAATATTTTCAAGAAATTTGAAATCATATGATTTTAAAGCGGGTCATATTGTTACATGTCGCTTAAGCAGAACATGATCACCTGTGCTTAATTTATATGTAATGAGAAGAACTTAATCGATCTGAACTGAGGTATGCTCTAGCAAAAGAAATTGTTATAAAAAGCATTAGTTATGTTGCACTTTGATGAATATCCGTTGCCTAGGCAGGACCAGAGGCGCTGGTCAAGAGGACCAGAGGCGAAGGGTAGTAAATCCCTTNCAGAGGCGCTGGTCAAGAGGACCAGAGGCGAAGGGTAGTAAATCCCTTGATTTAGTTAAGTGTCCATGCAGGACCAGAGGCGCTGGTCAAGAGGATCAGATGATCGATGGAAAGTAAATCCCTTGAATAGGCTGCTTAGCATTTTTCTAAGTACGATAATTAAACCAGGGGCTCTGGTCTTGTTACCAGAAGCTCTGGTAAGTGCATGAAGAACCAGAAGATCGATGGACGAGTTACATAGTATTTCTCTAAGTATAAATATTGCCACAGAGGCTCTGGTCTCGCAACCAGAAGCTCTGGTAAAGGCAAGCAGGGGAACTAGAGGATCGATGAAAGGATTTCTTAGAATTTCTCTAAGTGTAGATGTTGCCACAGAGGCTCTGGTCTCGCAACCAGAAGCTCTGGTAAA
>NW_020203726.1:10446-15686 GCF_001531365.2 Cynara cardunculus var. scolymus | reverse complement strand
GATTTCTTAGAATTTCTCTAAGTGTAGATGTTGCCACAGAGGCTCTGGTCTCGCAACCAGAAGCTCTGGTAAAGGAGAGCAGGGGAACCAGAGGATCGATGAAAAGATTTCTTAGAATTTCTCTAAGTGTAGATGTTGCCACAGAGGCTCTGGTCTCGCAACCAGAAGCTCTGGTAAAGGNTTGCCACAGAGGCTCTGGTCTCGCAACCAGAAGCTCTGGTAAAGGCGAGCAGGGGAACCAGAGGATCGATGAAAGGATTTCTCAGAATTTCTCTAAGTATAGACATTGCAACAGAGGCTCTGGTCTTATGACCAGAAGCTCTAGTAGGCGCACAATGGGGAACCAGAGGCTCTGGCCTTGTTACCAGAAGCTCTGGTATGTGCATCAGGAGGAACCAGAGGATCGATGGCTGTAAGATCTATAATTATTCTAAGTACGAGGGTTAAAACCAGTGGTTGATAAAGATAGAATTCCATTGGATTGTCAGAAAACCAATGGATAAGAAATCATTCTCTAAGGACTTTAGTACAACCAGCAGCTCTGGTCTCGCGACAAGAAGCTCTGGTAGTGTAACCAGAGGTATTGTCCAGGAGATCCAGCATGGTTGTCATGACTTAGTTTTGTTTAGACCCTTCTATTGAATCACTAAGCTTTTGCTAGAGGATGCACTTTAGTAACCAAGATTGTTCATGAAACAGATCTCTACAATGTCTTACGATCCGAGTGAATATTCCACCGATGAGTCCGGTTATGTAGTTGGTCGCTCCGGAAGGAACTCAAACCGTAACGAAGAAATAGATTTGTATGAGCAAGATACGACATTAAGTGATGTAGCTGCCACGCCTCAAGTATCTTACTTACCCCCAACGGAGCCGGTACCTGATGTTCCGCCACGAACCCACCAGGACCCAAGGATCAGAGTCACGCCCAGAAAGAGTGTCCCTTTACCACAGCGGGTGACATTCGAGAACTTTCATAGGGTTGTAGGGGAGTCATCTCGACCTCATGAAGGGAGCAGAATGACTCAAATTGTGACCGGGGTACCTGCGTCTTACTCTCGAGGGATGAACCCGACTGAAAGAGATTGGGTGAGGAGGATTGCAGCTGACACGCAAGTGCACCAGACTCGGCTAGGTTATCATCATCACATCCTTAACAACCTGTCTGATGTGATAGAAGCGCACCACCAGAGCATAGTAAGGAACAGAGAGGCTATTGTTGCCGCCAGGCGGGAAATTTGGAGATTGTATAGATGGTTCGTAGTTTGTGGTATGATGATGTTGGCATTGGGAATAGCCATAGGATGGATGTTGTTCTAGAAAGAGAATTAAGAATAAGATACTCACTCTTTTGTTCCGTTGCTATAGACCTTGTTTTGTACTTGCCATCAAATATCAATGCATGAACACCTTTTGAAGAATGCTTATTATGTCAATTTATTGTACGAATGAGTTTACTCTATTTTGGTGATGGTAATACCTGATTATTCTCCATGCGAAGAACACCTTTGGTATCATCGAAATACCTAGGAAGCTATCACCCTTGTTTTGCCATCAAACTTATGAATTCCCTTCTGATTAGGATCTAAAGAAATGCCGCCAAGGAGGGAGAATCCCGATATAGCGCAACTCGTGTCAGATCAACTTATTGCCGCACTTCCCAATATAGTCAGCCAGGTGGCTGCTGGTTTGAACGCCAACCAACCCTCAAACTTTGAGTCTAGGCCTCCGCAGGAATGCACTTACAAGACTTTTAGAGCTTGCAACCCCAAAGAAATCAATGGAACCAAAGGAGCAGTAGGATTACTATCATGGCTCGAGAGCATGGAGTCTATTCTTCACATTAACAAATGTACTGAAGGAAATAAGGTAGAGTATGCGGCATGCCTATTGCAAGGAAGGGCACTCACTTGGTGGAACACTTTAGTACAAACCAGAGGCCGAGAAGCGGCTAACGAACTTTCCTGGGAAGAATTTAAGAAATTACTAAAAGATGAATACTGGCCGAGAAGCAACCTCCAAAAGTTCGAAATGGAGTTATGGAATCTCGAAATGAAAGGGGACAATATATCTGCATACACAACGAGATTTCATGAATTGGCAAATCTGGTGCCGTATCTTGTGACACCAGAGGAAGTTCGTATAGAAAGGTATATTTGGGGATTGTCTCCATAAATTTGGGGAAACATCACCTCGGCCAACCCAAAGACTCTTCAGGAGGCAATAGAAATTGCCACCAAGCTCACGAATAATGTTGTGCGATCCGGAGGATTCGCTAAAGGAAAGAAAAAGATGGAAGAGCGTGGAGATCGAAGAGTTGGAGGGAAGTTTGACAGAAGCAGGAGGGTAACAAGGAATTTTGGAGCTCAAACACAGGTGGTAGGACAGGACGATGCAGTTAGATGCAATAAGTGCAAATTTCCGCATAAGGGGAATTGCATCATCTATCAAAGGTGTCATCTAGGGGGTCACACGGCAAAGGACTGCCGAAAGCGTTTATGTTTTGACTGTGGAAGTCCAGACCACATAAGGAATGTTTGTCCAAAAAGGAAGGCAGGGGCAAACACAAACCAGACCCGGCAGGTCAGTTCAGGCAACTTAGGAAGTCAGGCTCGAGGCAGAGCATTTGAGTTGGGAGACAGGGAAGCTAGAGAGGATCCCAACGTGGTTTTAGGTACGTTTCCTCTGAATAGTGAATTTGCATCGGTTCTATTTGACTCAGGGGCAGACAGAAGTTTTGTGTCACTAGACTATAAGCAGAAAAATAACTTAAAGCCCCAAAAATTAAAAGAAGCTTTTGTAATTGAGTTTGCCAACGGTCAGGAATTCAAAGCTAGAAGCGTAATTATGAATTGCACTCTGAACTTAGCCCATAAGGACTTTAACATAGACCTTATACCGATTGAACTAGGAAGTTTCGACATAATTGTAGGTATGGATTGGCTATCCACAAACCAAGCTGAGATTGTATGTTCAGAGAAGTTCATTCTAATTCCTCAAGATGGAATGGAACCAATTGTGGTTCAGGGAGACAAGATGGATCGAAAGATTAAACTGGTATCCTGTATGAAGATGCAGAAGTACCTGAAGAAGAATTACACTGCATACCTGGCACATGTGATTGACGAAAAAATCAAGCAGAAAAGTATTGAGGAATTACTTGTAGTTCGAGAGTTTTCCGATGTTTTTCCTAAGGACTTACCAGGCCTACCCCCACAAAGACAAGTCGAATTTGGTATCGACTTAATTCTTGGAGCTGCCCCGGTGGCAAGGGCACCATACCACTTGGCACCATCAGAAATGCAAGAAATGTCAACCCAACTCCAGGAATTACTAGACAGAGGATTCATAAGACCAAGTTACTCACCTTGGGGTGCACCGGTACTATTCGTTAAAAAGAAAGATGGATCAATGCGTATGTGCATTGATTATAGGGAACTTAATAAATTGACCGTCAAGATTAGATACCCTCTCCCTAGGATCGATGACCTGTTTGATCAACTACAAGGGGCAGTTTATTTTTCCAAGATTGATCYGYGATYCGGGTATCACCAAGTGAGGATTCGGGAAGAGGACATTGCCAAAACAGCCTTCAGGACCCGGTACGGTCATTATGAATTTATGGTTATTCCATTCGGGCTAACCAATGCACCAGCCGTCTTCATGGACCTAATGAATAGAATTTGTAGACCGTACCTGGATAAATTTGTAATCGTTTTCATAGACGACATACTAATTTATTCAAGAAGCCGAGAGGACCATGAGCGACATCTAAGGGTAATTTTGGAAGTACTCCGAAACGAGAAGTTGTATGCCAAATTTTCCAAATGTGAATTCTGATTACAGGAAGTTCAGTTTCTGGGCCATGTAGTCAATGAAAGAGGAATTCAGGTAGATCCTTCCAAGGTTGGAGCCATTAGGAAATGGGAAGCCCCAAGAACCCCTACAGAGATCTGTCAATTCCTTGGGTTAGCAGGCTATTATCGGCGATTCATCGCAAACTTTTCGAAGATTGCATAGCCGCTCACAGCCTTAACCCAGAAAGACAAGAAATTTATTTGGGGTGAGAAGCAAGAAAAAGCATTCGAGACTCTCAAGCAGAAACTATGCAATGCACCTATATTATCCTTACCAGAGGGTTCGAAAAACTTCGTGGTCTTTTGTGATGCATCGCATCAAGGTTTAGGATGTGTATTGATGCAAAAAGATAAGGTCATTGCATATGCCTCGAGACAACTTAGGGTGCATGAGAAGAATTATACTACACACGACCTTGAGTTGGGAGCAGTAGTATTTGCCCTTAAGATATGGAAGCATTATCTTTACGGCACCGAATACACCATTTACACTGATCATAAAATCCTTCAACACATCCTCGATCAGAAAATGCTGAATATGAGGCAAAGAAGATGGGTTGAACTGCTTAGTGATTATGATTGTGAAATTAAATACCGTCCAGGCAAGGCTAATGTTATAGCCGATGCTTTGAGCCGAAAGGGAGGAGTAAAACCATCGAGGGTGCGAGCTTTGGGAGCTTTAGTGGAAACGAGTTTGAAGGCCCAAATCCTAGAGGATCAAAAAAAAGCTTTAAGGAAGGAAAATTTGAAGAATGAGATTCTACATGGCAAAGAATCCAAATTTCAGATAAAGGCTGACGGGGTGTATTATTTAGGAGATAGAGTTTGGGTACCTAAGATTGGTAATCTTAGATCAACCAATTTGAACGAAGCTCATCGAACAAGATATTCGATTCACCCGGGAGCAGATAAGATGTATAGGGATTTAAGAGCACATTATTGGTGGCTTGGAATGAAAAAAAACATTGCACTATATGTAAATAAGTGTTTAACTTGTGCAATAGTCAAGGCCGAACATCAGAAACCTTCCGGTCTGCTCCAGCAACCTGAAATTCCACAATGGAAGTGGGAACAAATATCGATGGACTTTATAACTGAGTTACCCCGAACTGGAAAAGGGCATGATGCCATTTGGGTGATTGTAGATCGATTGACGAAATCTGTTCATTTCTTACCAATCCGAGAGGATTATAAGTTGGAAAAGTTGGGTCAAATTTATATAAACGAAATCATCGCTAGGCATGGAGTACCTATTTCCATCTTATCAGATAGAGACAGTCGTTTTACGTCAAGGTTTTGGCAGTCGCTCCAGCAAGGGATGGGTTCACGACTGGACCTAAGCACTTCTTATCACCCCCAGACTGATGGACAAACCGAAAGAAC
>NW_020203726.1:8215-10096 GCF_001531365.2 Cynara cardunculus var. scolymus | reverse complement strand
CAAGGGATCGTCAGAAAAGCTATGCCGACAATCGGAGGAGATCATTAGAATTCCAAAAAGGTGATAAATTTTTTCTAAAGGTCTCACCGTGGAAAGGAGTGATGCGTTTTGGAAAGAGAGGCAAGTTGGGTCCTCGATACATTGGTCCCTTCGAAATAATAGAAAGGATTGGACCAGTGGCATACAAGTTAAGTTTACCCCCAGAGTTAAGCGCTATCCATAACACATTCCATGTATCAAATCTCAAGAAATGCTTAACAGACGAAACTCAAGTGGTGCCACTGGGGGACGTGCAAATTAGTGATCAACTGCTTTTCGAGGAAAAACCCATAGAAATTATGGATAGAGAAGTTAAGCAGTTGAGGCGTAGAAGGATCCTATAGTAAAAGTTCTCAAAGCCAACGATGATTTGAATTTGACGATTAAATTTCGGGACAAAATTTTTCTGGCTTGGGGAGATTGTGACAATCCTGCATTTTGGGATTTCAGGTTAGTACCTTATTTCAAGATCTTTATTTGAAAAATAAGTCTTTCTAGGATTTAGCTTCGATGATTAGAGATCATCTTACTTAATTCCCAAGATTAGTTTGTTAAATCACGTTTCGGCGGGTAGCTAACCAAGTTAGTTTATGCAATGCCAAATAGTCTTGAAATATTTCACATAAAATAAAGTTGATATTTAAGTTCCGTTCTCTTTAAAAATTTAAAAAAAATCCAAAGTTCCATTCTTTTTATATATTTAGTTGCCAATTAAATTAAAGAGTTGAGTTTTTCTATAAAATCTTTTGTCAAATTAATTTGTTTGGTTAAATTAGTGGGGTTTTATTATTTAGAAAAAATAAAAAAAAATATCTTGGGCTTGGGCCTTTAGAGGCCAGCCCATTTCTTCTCAAAAAGCCCCATATAAATACCCCTCTTCTTTTGGAAAATCTTCATTCTCCAAATTTCCAGCCTTCTGTTTTCTCTCTAACGCCATCACCTTCCAGCCGGTTCCAATCATCTTGCAAAACCTAATGTTTTGCTATCCTTAAGAGCTTGTTCGAGATTTTCTGTCAAGAAAATGTATGTTTTAGAGCTGTCCTATTTTCATTGAAGTCCTATTTTCTTTAAGTCCTATGGGATTTAAAGAGGAGAGATTATGCATCAAAGAGTTGCACGTGTCTTCGTTGGGATGATGATCTGTGACCCAAGTTCTT
Source organism: Cynara cardunculus var. scolymus (assembly GCF_001531365.2). Taxonomy (NCBI): domain Eukaryota; kingdom Viridiplantae; phylum Streptophyta; class Magnoliopsida; order Asterales; family Asteraceae; genus Cynara; species Cynara cardunculus. The sequence continues at coordinate 8,900 of NW_020203726.1, read as the reverse complement.
TAATCTCTAAGAAAGAAAGAATCAATCCTTGCATGTGAGGTCTGATCATATTTTCGGATGACAAGTCTTGCATGCAACTTTAATTGAATTTATCATCTTGAAAACTCATTGGAATCAGAATTTATTTGTTTTCTGGAGTTGTCGAAGATGATGATTTTGTGTTAAAATCTAAATTCTTGAAAATGTTGAGCTTGAAACCCCTCCCCATCATTGCTGCCATTCTTGGTGCATGCAATCGGTGTTGGAGGCGTGTGGCTCAAGGTTGTAGAGTTCTTGGAAAGAATTTTAAACCCACTCAAAATATCTTTATTTTGGTGATTGACGGCTGTCATCATTGTTTTGGGATGACTTTTAATGATGTCATTAAGTGAATTATGGAAGGTTCTTTTTTTTAAATTAAATAATAAAATATTAGCTTTATTTCATGAAAACACTTGATGGCTTGCGTTGAAATCAACTATGCTCTACCTTAGGCAAGAAACCGTTTAGTAATGTGGCGCTGGTTTGGTCTGTCAGGAAGTTCGAGTGAGTCTAGGAAGCTTCGAAAGGAAACCTTGGATATTCATCAAACTAGTGAGTTCTTACGGCCCCAYTTTTACTGCTTTTGTATATTTTTTGGGGGAAAAGCATGAGATTGAGCAAACTTTGCATGTTTATGTTATATGAAATTTTGGGACTAAAGAAC
>NW_020203726.1:0-7729 GCF_001531365.2 Cynara cardunculus var. scolymus | reverse complement strand
GTTTTATGCATATGAAAACCCGTGAACTCACCAACTCTTTGTAGGTGACCATGTTTTATTTCCATGYTTTTCAGGATCTAAGTAAAGTTGTTTGGATTTTTGGGAGCATACTCGAGTCAGGATCGATTAAGTCAGAATTTGATGTATTTTGGGAACGTTGTGTAAATTCTAATTTTAGTTATGTCGATGAACTTGTTTTGTTTTTGAACAACTTGGTATGGTGTTATTTWTAAAYTGTTGCTATGACTCGCTTGCCTGTTACATCTCGTGTTTCCGCTTTAGCGGGATGTGACAATGTACTAATTGGACCAGAGGCTCTGTATCTATTGATAAGAGCTTCTATGTCAAAATCATATTTTAGAAGTTTTAAGAAATGGATTTTATACTTAGAATCTTTTTATGAAAAACAGACCAGAGAGGCTCTAGTTGTGTTAGAACTGAAAATTAGTATTAAATTGTATTCGTCTTGAAAGTTAAATATTGTCTATAATTGTAAAAGTCATCGTGTTTGACTTTTCTTATACAAGTTTGACTTTGACTATGTTTAGAAGTTTGACCCTATAAATAGGGGAATGTCTTTGTAAATCTGAGAAGAGAGCTCATTTGTAAAATCACATTACGTAATAATAGAGGGTTTGACCAGAGCTTTGAATGTTTGACTTTCTCTCTCAAAGTTCATATATGTGTTCTTGAAGATTTATCTTAATCGGCCATAATTATGGAGCTTAATGAAGATTGATCATTGTAGTGGGACACACAATTGGTATCAGAGCTGGACTATGCAAGAAATCAGATAAGAAATCATCGTTTTTGAAGATTTTTTTTTGGATTTTTTTTTTGTTCTTATTTTGTTCATTGTGTTCTTCATCTTTTGAAGATTTTAATCCGAAAATTTTTCAAAATTTTGAGTTTTCATGTTAAAAATAGGATCAAATTGTACGAAATTGTATTGTGAATCTTTGTTGTTTACAAAATTTTATTTTTTGATAATTTGTTTTCAAGATTTAATCGGATTTTGTGTTTTTGAAAATATTTCGTGTTCTTATTTTTTTTAAAAAAGTCAGTGTTTTTTGATCCAATTTTTGTTAAAATTTTTCTGTTTTTTTGATATTTTTGATCTGTTTTTGATTTTTGTTTTGAATAATATTGTGTTAATTCTTTCAAACCCAAAGCCCAACCGGAGACTAAATCGCCCATCCAAGTCTATTTCTTCAAGGCCCAACTTGTTCGTTTTCCTTCTTGACCGGATATTGAGTTCATCGCATAACCCTTGACCGGACAAGTGAGCGATTTAAGCTAAATCGCACGCAGGAATAGATAAATCGCTCGTCTTTCTTCCTTGTTGACCAAATACACTCAAGAACAGTTCAACCAGTTCTTAAATCGAGTTCTATTCTGTTTGTGTTTCATCCAATTTGATTGCTCACAGGTCGCTCAACCTATAATCGATCAACAAGCTTGACCGGATATTTAAATCGCAGAAAGCTCGAGCGGATACTTGAGTGATTGAGGCTGTTTTCGGATTATTTGAGCGATTTAGCATCTTTTAGTTTGATGTTTTAACCGAATTCGGACACAAGGTAAGCGATTTATTTTTCAATTTGAGCGAATTCGGACAACCTAAGAATCAAACCTTGTGCGATTTATTTTTTGTGGTGTGCGATTTAGGACTTAGCATTTTATACATCGAAGTATCCGGTTTAATAAATCGTTTCAATCCATCTCACCGGATTCTTTGTCGCTCAATCCTAAATCGGTAGGTTGTGTTTCAAGGTAAATCGTAGGTTGCGTTTGACTTAATCGATTTCTAATCTGTTCGTGTTTCATTCATTTTGATTACTCACAAGACATAAATCTGTATTTGAATTGATGTTCTTTGTTTGGTAAATCGCCTGGATATTTGCACAAATCCTTTGATATAGCAACTGTTTAACAGGTTTCTATGCTGTTGATTTTGACACAAGATACACAGAGACAGATTAATTGTTATCAGAGGAGCTTTGCTTATGGACTCTTAGTGTTCTTGACTCAAATTGAAAGATCAATCTGTTTGATTCTGCTTTCAATCACAGATTTCCAGCTTCAATTTCATCTGTTTTAGATTTGGTTTTAGATTTTTTTTGCTGTGATATCTGAGGTGTTTTACAAGTTGTTGTTATTGTGTGGGCAGGTTTCTAACGTAGTGTTTTACAAGATGCACAGCTGAAACACTGGAAATGTACATGTTGTTTGCTGTTGGAATCATAGAATGTGTGGATTTCTACAGCTGCATTATTAGACCCATCTGCAGATGTTTGTTCTTGCTGTTTCTTTAAGGATTTGAGGCTTCAGGTGGTTTTTCAGATTCTCCAAACACTACAGCAGGAAGTGTGTTAAGAAGAAGTGCTAAGTTTTCTATTGATCTTAGTACTTAGTGTTGATCTTTCTGTTTTTGACACATTTTAGGTAGCAGGAAGTTACTCTTTCACTAACATAATTCCAGATACATCCTATATGCATTCCATGATGATCTGAATATCAAAGTTAAAGGTTACACAAATATTTATTAAGGGTCTTAAGTCAAATACAAGTTCATTGTGCAAAACATCAGCTTATTCGATTGAATTGAAGACTATCTCTCAGCTTTCTTGAAGTTCACAGGAAGTGGAATTAACTCCTGTCTGTTCATTTCACTAGATTGGAATTTCTCAGAGTTTGTGAAAATAAGCAGAGTTTATAGAGAAGAACTGCATCAAGTTTTTGTATTGATTGAATATTTTGTATTGATTGAATAATCTGTATTGGTCCTGTTTTTGGTTTTCTGACAAACGTGAGTTGTTTGTCTGAGTTGTAATTGTTTTGGACTTGGACATTTATTTTCATTTTGGGTTTGGTTCATCTTGGTCTTGTTGTGTCTTTAGTCTTTGAGGTTTAGTTTTTGTTTAGATTTTAATTTTGGATCTTTTCGTTTATCTGTTTTGTTTTTATTTTTTTGTGTTTTTAACTGGTTTAGAAAGTTTTGAACTGTTTTCTGTCACGTAAACTGTTTTTCAACAGTTTAAACTGTGTTTGACTGTTTTTAACAGTTTTTAACTGTTTTCAACAGTTTTGACTATTTTTACTGATTTTTTACAGTTTTTTGTTGATTTTCTAAATTCTCATCAGTTTTTGTGTTTTCTGTTAATTTTTTTTGAGCTCAACTGTTTCTGATTTTCTTTTACTGATTTCACTGCATAGATCCTATAACTGATAAAAAAAATTTAATGGCAAATATTTTAAAGAAGATGAGAGAGAAGATTGTTGAGCTGGAAAAGAGCATTGTGAACTATAAAATTATGAATTATGCTAATGAGAAAAGTATTGAAATTTTGAATCAGGAGCATAAAGAAATATTTGAAAGAGTTGAGAATGAATCCAAGTATTAGATTAATAAACTTAAAAAATTCTTGGATGATGTCAGAATAGAATGTGACAAAGAGATAAAAACATGGAGTAAGTCTAATAAAGATTTGTTCAATAAACTCCAAAAACTTCAAAATGAACTAAATGCTGAGAGGAACTCTTTTGGGAGAAAAAAATACAGAGACTGAGGACTTTACTGAGAAAATTCATAAACATGAGATTGATTTGATTGAATTAAAGAATTTACTGGAGATAGAGAAAGGAAAAGTTTTGGAGTCTGAACAAAGTTTGAATACTGAAAGATTAGTTTTTGAAAAAGAGAAGAAAAKRTTTTCTGAAATAGAGAAAAGATTTTGTACTGAACGTGAATMTTATGAAAATAAGATTAATTCTCTTGAGCTGAATGCTAAATTTCTTTTAAATCAAATTTTCAGATTTTGAACAACTTATCATCTTGGAACGATCTAAGTTTGATAAAGAGAAGAAAGAGTATGAAGAAGAATGTCAAAGAATAAATTTGGAATTGTCGGACAACATTGTTCAGAAAAGGAAAGAATTAGATGAAGAGAAGAGAGTGTTTATTCTTGAAAAGAAAAACATTGTGAAGAAAAATGCTGCAATTGCCAAAGAGCTTACATAGAAAAAGAAATGGCTTGACATTGCTTCAGAAAAAGAGAAGGGAAGTTCAAACGAAGAGAGAAAGAAATTTGAGAAAGAACGGAAATTTTTTGAAAAGTCAAAGAAAGAATTAGAAGGTAAGTTTTTGGATACTGTAAAGAATTTGTCTGATCTAAAGACAGACCTTGAAACTGAATTGAACATGAGAACTAAACTGAAAAAGAAATATGATTTAGTTACTGCTGAAAGAGACCAGCTGTTAAAAAAAGTCAAAGACTTTTCGTGTGCTAAAAGCCCAACTGGTTCTCAATCACAGTGTAAAACTAACTTTTATGATTGTTCCAAATCGAACAGTTATTCAAGTAGTCCTAAATCTAGTATTTCTAAGAACTATTCTCGTTCTAATCAGTAGTATCAAGGGTATGTCATTGGATCACCCAATTATTCTTCAAAGATTAAAAGCATTTGGGTTAATAAGTCTGAATCTGTTTTATCTCACACACCTGTTGTTACTAACAATATTACTTGCATTGTGAAATCCTCTAATGATCTGATCAATCTTAGCAAGAGAAGGATTATGTGCTCAACATGCAGAACCAATAATTTTGTCAATAATAAAAGGTTCAACAGGTGGCATGAAGATAACAACTATCAGAATAATTGGAAAGGTAAGAACATGTATGATTATAATAGCTGGCATGAGTCATATTTTGTATATAATCATCCTGTTAATAGTGCTGAAAAGAAAATACCTTATAGAAATAAATGGTTTGRTAATTACAACATACCTCAACCTGATACTAACAAAATAAGACCCAAGTTCGTTTGGGTACCAAAATCTACTTAATCTGGTTTTGCAGGTGTGCCAATTTTGTGTTGATCAGAATATCATTTCAATGATACACCAATGCAGGGGGAGTTGTAATTTATTCCAAACGAGGCTTCTGAACATTTCAGTTCCGGATCCATACTTTACCGAGTGTGGTTTCTAAACACTCAGTTTAGAACCCGTACTTAAATTGTTTTCCTCAAATTTTATAATATTTTTGAGCTTAACTGAATCATTTCTATAATCTACTTTCTAGGGGGAGTCTCTAGAAAGTTCAATAAATGTTTTTGAATTTTTTTTAACGAGTACGTTTTCTAAACAGGTATTTCTTGAGATTTTACTTGCGTCATTTCTCGTCGAACACAACTCCAATACCTGTTTCAGCTATTCTTCAAACTGTTATTATCACGTCTCTTATATGAAAATCTTTTTCGGTGATAATACACTCGTTTGTATTCAATTTTGTTTTCTGATATTTTTTACTTTGATTGATATACATTCGATAAATTTTGAATATCAGAATCTGTAAACTTGTTCTTACAAATCTTCATTCATTTCTCTCATATATACTGAATAATCGGATCATTGTCGCATCATTTTTTCATTAATTGTGCTTAAAGCCAAATTACTTGATCAATGTTTTTATCTAATCATTGTGCTCTAAAGTAATAATATTTTGATCAACCATTGTGATCAACTGAACATACTATTTTAGGAGGGACTGAGTGTTTATCAGAAATACCTCTATGGAATGTCAAAACCGACAGACCTACCCAAGAGGACAACCATATCTGAGTGTGCTTATATAAAAAATGGTTTGTGTGCTGTGACTAAAATGAAAAAGAGAGGGGTAGTTGTTGTGAGCTAAAAGAATTGACGAGAGTTGTGTCAGGATTAAAAGAAAATGAAAATCCTGTTCCAAACTTATAAAATACGGGCATACCACATAATCTATTAGTTCTCGATTTTTGGAGACTAATATTGAAAAAGGCAAAGCCCAGGCCAATTCTTATCACAACCATACCAGCTACTCATTTATCTCTCAACAGATAAATATTTCAATAACATTTGGGGCACGCAGCTCATCATCTATCAATTTCTCATTCAGAGAAAGTTGATATTGAAATCCGAAGGATATATGTCCCCTTTCAAATCTTTTTGATCACATATTGAGTCTGATAAATTTGTGTAATCCACACGATTTTTTTTTGAGCCTAAACAGAAGCATTAGTTGCTTTATCTTTCTACACTACACAGATTTAGCATTTTATATGTTAATTTGCCAAAACATTCATAGATATGCTATTTTTTAGCTATCAATGATTGARTGGAAGACCTGRTGAGATGAGCATMAAAAAGTCTCATATATRMAGTAYATCCGTTRTACTGAGTATATCTGTTATACTCACARKCCAATCTTTTTATAAGATTGAAAACAATTTCATATGTTGAAATTGGATGTTACCTTCCCATTCCCTTAATCTGAAAAGATTAAACAAGTGGATTTGAAAATATCAATTTACAGTTTCTTGAATTGACGGCTTACGTGGAAAATTTCATTCATCTTATATATGATGGAATGATTCTCATTTCATCGTAAGAGGGAGTATGTAATAATGAATGAAATATTCATTTCCGAACATTTTTTAAAGGGAATCTAATGCAAAGATCAAGGGGGAGTAACTTCAAGTTTGGCAAAAGACTCAAAAGAAGTGCGACTGGTAATGATTACAGAAAGACTATTCATGTGCTACAATGACTGAGAGATGTTGAATGTGAAGATCATATTTACAACAGTTTACTGAAGATTAATTCTGAATATTCTTTGAAGATGAAATCTTGTACATTGTTTCTGAAGATCATTTTTTTTGTTTCTGTTCTACATTGTCAAAAGAGAAGATCATCGCGATTCTACATTCGAGGGGGAGAATGCTAGATGATCTTTCTCAACAGTTGATTGGTTGAAGATTTCTTTTGAAGATGACATAATGTGCTTAAAGTTTCAAAGTTCAAACAGGACWCAAAGCGCATAATTTCTTTCAAGTCTGAATACAAAGGGGGAGAATGTTAGGACTGAAAATTAGTATTAAATTGTATTCGTCTTGAAAGTTAAATATTGTCTATAATTGTAAAAGTCATCGTGTTTGACTTTTCTTAGACAGGTTTGACTTTGACTATGTTTAGAATTTTGACCCTATAAATAGGGGAATGTCTTTGTAAATCTGAGAAGAGAGCTCATTTGTAAAATCACATTACGTAATAGAGGGTTTGACCAGAGCTTTGAATGTTTGACTTTCTCTCTCAAAGTTCATATATGTGTTCTTGAAGATTTATCTTAATCCGCCATGATTATGGAGCTTAATGAAGATTGATCATTGTAGTGGGACACACAATTGGCTTACACGTTGAACTAGAAGCTCTGTTTAGTACAACCAGAGGCTCTGGTCGAGGAACCAGAAGCTCTGGAAGAGAGACCAGAGGGGCTCTAATCCTAGTTATTGAAATATATTCCAAGTGTGGTTGGAACCAGAGGCTCGATGGACCGAAACAATATGTTTTTTTTAGTTTTACTACATGAGATGAATTATTTGAAATAAATGTTTGGGTGACCTTCACCCTGCATTACATAAAAGGGAACCTCACTAGACATTCATGTCTAACCCTCATTTCGTGTTTTCAAAAACATGTGTGAAGGTAAAGATAATAAGGGAAAGAGCATTTATGTGAAATACTTCCCTATGTGCTTAGCTATTTTGGAAGCATAGATGCTTGAATAAAAGAAGCATGTACTTTTGAAATTTTTGAGTGGTGTAATTCACATTAAAGACTTTTGTATTATGGACCTATATGGGAGAAGACATGTATTCTATGTATAATATATGTGTTATACGCAATGTATGG
>NW_020203725.1:15443-16733 GCF_001531365.2 Cynara cardunculus var. scolymus | reverse complement strand
TAACTCTATTTCTTGGTTAAGATTACTTACTTGAATGATTGGTTTGACAGATATAATGCAGCGGAAAAGATAATAAATCAAACAAGTAGAAATCVTTAAGAACACGATGAAGAATAATGATGAACACAGGAGAAAGCTTCAAAGGATTTTCAATTGATGAAAATATTGACAATTACAATACTGGAAGCACACTAAATTACAAAGGCCTACGCTGCTATTTATACAAGCAAGTAACCGTTTTTCTGACACGACCTAAAGTAAATAAATCTAAGTCGTTCGATTAAAACAAATTACAGACAAGAACACGTGATAAGCACGAGCAGCTAAAAGACCTAAGTAAAACAGGTTAAAGATAATCTTCACAGAAGACATTGCTGCAGACCCTCTGTTAGACAACACAGAGGCTCTGCTAGATGAAACTTGGAAGTACGCAGAGGAAATCTTCCAGAACCTCTGTGAGACACGACAGAGGTTCTGTCGACTAAGTATTGTAGCATTGTCATGTCAAAGGACCAGTTCTAGAACCTCTGTGAGACACGAAAGAGGTTCTGTCATTTGAGACTTGTAGCTTGTGCATCTTTTGCTGTTGGTCCTCTATGGTCTTCTGTGACATATCATCTTCTGTCAATACTTGCTGTTTTACTTTTTCTATACTTTTACATTTAAGGAACTGAGAGCTAACATATCTTATGTAAGGCCAATGGTTTTTATGGATTAAAATTGATACTTTAATTATTTGATCTAAAAATAGACCAAAAATTATATATTTTAAAATCAAAGTCCTGTGCATAAAAGCTGCTATATGGACAAAATATAAATTATGTTTTTGGTATTTTTGGTCTCACCAATCATTGCAAAAAGAAACCTTCCAAAAGTCATTTTATGTCCAACTTTTGTATCATCCAAAATAATGAGTTAGGCAGACTTTTCCCAAATATCAAGAATTTTGAATGGGTAAAAGGCACTCATTAATACCCAACAACCTTGAGTGACACAACCCCCAAAACAGATTGCACACTCTTCGAGTGGCAGCCATTTGGGGGGGGGGGTCTGAACTCTTCATTTTTAAAAGATTTTAACTCTATTTTTAAGCTAACAAATAAGGCTAATCTTCAGAATAAGGATTACCCAATTCCATTGAGTTTTGAGGAAGATAAAACCGATTTGAGATGCATGCAAGATTCTGCAAGATTTTAAAATACATCTTTTCATGATTAGATTCGACATGCATTGGGTTTTCTCCTACTTTCTTAGAGTTCAAAGTTCGTGGTTCATAGATTACCATCATTT
>NW_020203725.1:8569-15158 GCF_001531365.2 Cynara cardunculus var. scolymus | reverse complement strand
TTAGAGAGGGGGAATGGTTTAAGCAAAATGAGATTTGGTAAAGAGAGTTTCAAAGGATGTGGGGTATTTATATATGGATTTTAAAGAAGATAATGGGCTGGCTTTTAAAGGCCCAAACCCACTAAAAGCTTTTATTATATTTTTTTTAAACATAAATAAGCCCAATTATTTTATAATGAAAATACAATTTGCCAAACATTATTATTTTATAAAAAATGACATTATTAACACAAAGCTCCACCTTTTGATAAAATTATTTGGACATTCAAATGAGACTTTCGTATTTTAATTTTGATGTTTATGATATCCACTTTATTTTATTTGGAGCATTTTAATATATTTAACATTACATAAGTTAACTTTATCAGTTAACCGACGAAGCAAGGCTCTCTTAATCTATAATTTGGGAACTAAGCCAGATGAATTCTAATCATCATGACTAGATCCTAATAAAATAATATTGTAAATATAGAATCCCTATAAAGGAGCTAACCTGAGGCTCAAAAATGACGGATGTCACAGTCTCCCCACACCAGAAAAATTTTGTCCCGAAATTTATTCGTCAAACTCCAAATCATGACTCTTTTGAGAACAAGTGGGGATACTTGCTTTTCATATAATCCTCTCTTTCCCACGTGTACTCCGGTCCATGCCTTGAAGTCCAATGAACTTTTACAATTGGGATTTTACTACGCCTCAACTGCTTGACTTCTCTATCCATGATTTCTATTGGCTTTTCAATGAAGCGCATATGATCATTAATTTGTACATCTCCCAACGGTATGATCAGTGTTTCATCGGTTAAGCATTTTCTGAGATTTGATATATGAAATGTATCATGAATAGCATTCAGCTCTTGTGGCAGTTTCAACTTATATGCCACTGTTCCTATTTTTTCAGATACTTCAAATGGACCAATATACCGGGGACCCAATTTACCCCTTTTCCCAAAACGCATTATCCCTTCCAGGGTGAGACTTTTAAGAGTACTTTATCTCCTTTTTGAAACTCTAATTGTTTCCTTCGGTTGTCAGCATAACTTTTCTGGCGATCTCTTGCGGCCTTGAGTCGATCCTTGATAATTGCAATCTTGTCAGTAGTCTCCTGGATGACATCAGGTCTAGTTAATTGCCATTCGCCAATCTCCAGCCAACTAAGTGGAGATCTGCACTTGCGTCCATATAATGCTTCATAAGGCACACACTTAATACTAGCATGATAGTTGTTGTTGTATGCAAATTCGACTAACGGAAGGTGCATATCCCAGCTTCCACCAAAATCTATGGCGCATGCGTGCAACATGTCTTCCACTGTCTGGATTGTTCTTTCCGTCTGCCCATCCGTTTGAGGGTGGTATGAAGTACTTAAATCTAAACGTGTACCCAACCCTCCTTGAAGTGATTGCAAGAATCTTGACATAAATCGGCTGTCCCGATCCGAGATAATGGAGATAGGTAACCCATGCCGAGTTACGATTTCATTATTGTAAATCTGAGCCAGCTTCTCCATCTTATAATCTTCTGGAATTGGTAGAAAATGAGCCGATTTCGTTAGTCGATCTATAATTACCCAGATAGTATCATGCCCTTTCCCAGTTCTGGGCAACTTGGTGATGAAATCCATTGATATTTGTTCCCACTTCCATTGGAGAATTTCGGGTTGTTGAAGTAGACCAGATGGTTTTTGGTGTTCAGCGTTGACCATTACACAAGTTAAACACTTGCTTACATATTGTGCAATGTCTTTCTTCGTCCAGGCCACCAATAATATTCCTTAAGATCCTTATACATCTTATCCGCTCCCAGGTGGACTGAGTATTTTGATCGATGGGCTTCGTCCAAAATTATGGATTTAAGATTGCCAAACTTAGGTATCCAAACCTTGTCGCCCAAGTAATACACTCCATCTGATTTAAGTTGAAACTTAGCCTCTATGCGGTAGGGCCTCATTCTTCAAATTCTCCATCTTTAATGATTCCTTTTAACCCTCGAGAATTTGCGCCTTCAGACTGGTGTTCAAAATTGCTCCCAAAGCCCTCACCCTTGTTGGTTTCACTCTTTCCTTCCTACTTAGAGCATCGGCTACCACATTTACCTTGCCGGGATGGTACTTGATTTCACAATCGTAATCACTAAATAGTTCAACCCATCTTCTTTGCCTCATACTTAACATCTTCTCGTTGAGAATGTGTTGAAGTCTTTTGTGATAGGTGAACACAGTGCACTTGGTACCATAAAGGTAGTGTCTCCATATTTTAAGTGCAAATACTACGGCTCCCAATTCTAGGTCATGCGTAATATAGTTCTTCTCGTGCACTTTGAGTTTCCTTGAGGCATATGCAATGACCTTATTTTTTTCCATTAGCACACATCCTAAGCCTTGATGTGATGCATCACAATAGACCACAAAGTTTTCCGAACCCTCTAGTAAGGATAAGATAGGCACATTACATAGTTTCTGCTTAAGGGTCTCGAATGCTTCTCCTGTTTCTCTCCCCAAACAAACTTCTTGTCCTTCTGGGTTAAAGCTGTGAATGGTTGCGCAATTTTTGAAAATTTCACAATGAATCGTCGATAGTAGCCTACCAAACCAAGAAATTGTCGAATCTCTGTAGGGATTCTTGGGGTTTCCCATTTCTTAATGGCCTCAATCTTGGCAGGATCTACCTGAATCCCTTTTTCATTAACCACATGACCAAGAAATTGAACTTCACGAATCTAGAATTCGTATTTGGAAAATTTTGTGTACAACTTTTGGTTTCTGGGTAGCTCTAATATCATCCTCAAGTGTTGCTCATGATCCTTCTTGCTTTGTGAATAAATTAGTATGTCGTCTATGAAAACGAATACAAATTTATCCAGGTATGGTCTGCAAACTCTATTCATCAGATCCATAATGACTGCCGGTGCATTGGTTAGCCCGAATGGTATAACCAAAAATTCGTAATGACCGTACSGGGTCCTGAATGCTATTTTGGGGGTGTCTTCTTCCCAAATTCTCACTTGATGATATCTGGATCATAGATCAATCTTGGAAAAGTATACAACACCTTGGAGTTGATCGAACAGATCATCGATTCCAGGAAGAGGGTATCTATTCTTGATGGTCAACTTATTAAGTTCCCTATAATCAATGCACATTCGCATTGACCCATCTTTCTTTTGACGAATAGAACTGGTGCACCCCATGGTGAGAAACTTGGTCTTATAAATCTCTTATCGAATAACTCTTGGAGTTGGCTTGACATTTCTTGCATTTCTGATAGAGCCAACTGATATGGTGCTTTTGCCACTGGGCAGCTTCAGGGATTAAGTCGATACCGAATTCGACTTGCCTTGGCGGGGGTAGTCCTGGTAAGTCCTCGAGAAATACATCAGGAAACTCCCGAACCACAGGGAAATCATGAATACATTTCTCTTTGACCTTCTTATCTGTAACATGCGTTAAAAATGCAACATAGTTCTTCCTTAAGTACTTCTGCATCTTCATGCATGATACTATCCTAATTTTCTGATTTGACTCATCTCCTCGAATTACAATTGAGTCACTTCCTTCTTGAGGAATTCAGATTACCTTTTCCGAAGAGACTATTTCAGCTCGAGTTTTGGATAGCCAATCCATGCCTATGACAATATCAAAACTTCCTAGCTCAATCGGAATGAGGTCTATGCTGAAATCCTTGTTGGCTAAACTTAGTGTGCAATCCATGATTATGTCTCTAGCCTTAATTTCTTGGCCATTGGCAAATTCTATTACATAAACTTCTTCCAACCTTTGGGGCTTTAAGTTAATCCTCGACTTAAATCTAGTGATACAAAACTTCTATCTGCCCCTGAATCAAATAATACCGATGTAAATTCATTATTCAAGAGAAATGTACCTGTAACCACATTGGGATCATGCCTAGCTTCCTTGGCTCCAATCTCAAATGCTCTGCCCCGTGGTTGACTTTCTGGGTTTCCTTGATTGGCTTGTCGGGCTTGGTTAGCATTTGTTCCTTGTTTTCTCTGTGGGCAAACATTCCTCATATGGTCTGGACTCCCACAATCGAAACATAATTACCTTCGACAATCCTTTGTGGAGTGACCCCCTCTGTGGCATCTTTGACAAATGATGCAATTCCCCCTACGCGGATATTTGCATTTATTGCACTTACGTTTGCTTCCTTGGTTTATCACCTGAGTCTGCACCCCAAAATTTCGTACTACTTTGCTATTCTTGTCAAATCTTCCCCCAGATCTTCGGTTCCCATGCTCCTCCATCTTTCTCTTTCCTTTGGCGAATTATCTGGACCGAACAGCATTATTTGTGAGCCTTGTGGCAATGTCTATTGCCTCCTGAAGAGTCTTTGGGTTTGCCGAGGTGATATTTCCTCGAATCTCTGGAGACAATCCCCAAAGGTATCTCTCGATTCGCACTTCCTCAGGTGTCACCAGATGTGGCACTAGATTTGCTAACTCATGGAATCGGGCAGTATATGCAGCTATGTTTTCCCCTTTCATCTCATGGTTCCATAACTCCATCTCCTACTTTTGGAGTTTACTTCTTGGAAAATATTCGTTCTTAAGTAATTTCTTGAACTCTTCCCATGAAAGTTGGTTGGCAGATTCCCGACCCCTAGTCTGAACTAATGTGTTCCACCATGTTAGTGCCTGCCCTTGAAGTAAGCATGCAGCATATTCTACCTTGTTTGCTTATGTGCATTTACTGATATGGAGGACAGATTCCATACCCTCTATCCAAGTCAATAATCCTATAGCCCCCTCAATTCCATGGAATTCCTTTGGGTTGCAGGATCTGAAGGATTTATAGGTGCATTCCCGGGGTATTCTAGGCTCAGAATTATTTGGTTGGTTAGCGTTTAATCCTGCCGCTACTTGGCTGACAATGTTGGGGAGTGCAGCCAATAGTTGTTCTGATACGAGTCGAGCAACTTCAGGGTTTTCTCTTCTTGGCGGCATTTTCTAAGGACTAAGTTAGAAGGGAATTTTGTCATTTTCATGGCAATAATAAGGATAATAAATTCCAGTTATTTAAGTGATGCAAAGGATATTCATCGCATGGATAACATTCAAGCGTTTATATGACCAAATAGAATAATCTTATATTCACTATGGCTTGATGTAAATAAGCCTTTCTCAAAAGATATCATGCATTCATAGATGATTACAATCACAAAAACAAGATTTTGCGTTTCTATGCAAATGAGTAGATATCCTATCACTAGCCGCTATTTCTAGAATATCACCCAACCTATCAGTATTCCTAGCATCAACATCATCATCCCACTTACCACCAAATACTTATACAATCTTCTAATCTCCCGCCTTGCTGCAATAACGACATCCGTGGTTCTCATCATTCGCTGATGGTGCATTTCCATCACATTGGATAGGTTGTTCAAAATGTGGTGGTGATATCCCAACCGGGTCTGGTGAGTTTGTGTAACTGATGCGATTCTCAGCACCCATTCTCGTTCAGCCAAATTCATGCCCTGAGAGTAGGATGCAGGTACTCCGGTCACCACTTGAGAGATCCTGCTCCCATGTTGTGGTTGTGATGACTCCCCTCTAACTCTAGTGGAATTTTCAAAAGTCACTTGCCGAGGTAGTGGAACACTTTTCCTAGGTGTGACTCTAATCCTTGGGCCATGAAAGGTTTGAGGTGGGATATTGGGTACTGGCTCCGATGGGGGTAATATGGATGCTGGTGGTGATGCAGATGTCTTACTAGTTGTTGTGTCCTCATGCTCATACGGGTCTACCCCCATATTGATGGATGAGCTCCTTCTGGATCGGCGAACCACATAGCCGGATTCGTCTGCCGAATATTCACTAGGAGCAAATGATGCCTTAGTGATCTGCGATACTAACAATCTTATTTACAAAATGTACCATCTATAAATGCTTAATGCTATAACAGAAGCTTCTAGGCAAGTCTAAGGGTGGCAATCAAGCTAGAATCTCAAGATAGAAAGTCTCTGGTTGCATGACCAGACCCTCTGGTTGCATGACCAGAGCCTCTGGTTACATGACCAGACGCTCTGGTTGCATGACTAGAGCCTCTGGTTGCATGACAAGAGCCTCTGTTCCGTCTTACATACTTAGAGAAGTAATCGATAACCCGTCCATCGATCCTCGGGTTCCACATATAGGCTAAGCAAACCAATGGAATACTATTTCATCGGTCTCTGGTTCAACATCCATACTTAGAGAAATAATGGATTTCTTGTCCATCGGTCCTCCGGTTCCTCACACTTTGCATCCCAATGGATCTCAGGTCCATTGGCCTCTGGTTTCTTATGCTTAGCGATATAAGATCTCTAATTCATCGCCTCTGGTTCTACATGAACCCTTAACAATATAAGGAATTTTCTATCCTTCGCCTCTAGTCCTTCTAACCAGCGTTTCTGGTCCAGCATGGACAACAATATAAGAAATTTTCTATCCTTCGCTTTTGGTCCTTCTAACCAGCGTTTCTGGTCCAACATGGACACTTAACAATATAAGGAATTTTATACCCATCGCCTCTGGTCCTTCTAACCAGCGCTTCTGGTCCAACATGGACACTTAACAATATAAGGGATTTT
>NW_020203725.1:5429-8484 GCF_001531365.2 Cynara cardunculus var. scolymus | reverse complement strand
TCGCCTCTGGTCCTTCTAACCAACGCTTTTGGTCCAACATGGACACTTAACAATATAAGGGATTTTCTACCCATCGCCTCTGGTCCTTCTAACCAGCGCTTCTGGTTGGTCTAGGGCAATGGATATTCATAATTTATGCGACACGCACAAAATCATGCTTTTCACAACAATTTCTTATCTGGAGCATACTTTTAGTACAACCGATTAAGTCCTTCTATTATACGTAAATTAAACATAGGTGACCAGGCTTTGTTTAATTGACATATAAAAACGTGACCCGCTTTGCATAAATATGTATTTAAATCACTTGAAAACCGTTTTGAAAATATTTGGTTATAGTTTGTGATTTTAAAGGAAAAACCAGCATTCTCTATAACTGAGGCTCTAATACCAAATATGTCACACCCCGTTAAAGCGGAAACACGAGATGTAACAGGTAAGCGAGTCACAGCAGCAGATAATAAATAACACCATTCAAGTTTTACAAAAATTTCGAATTTAACATCCATAACCATGTTGGAATAGAATACTTCTTTACAAAAATTTCAATGTGAACTTAATCGGTGTCGTCACATATATGCTCCAAAACTTCATTTCTTACTTAAATCCTGAAAAACGTAAAACGTAAAACATAAAACAAGGTCAACTACAAAGAGTTGGTGAGTTCACAGGTTTTCATATGAAGAAAACATTTCAATGTATTAATCATTTCTTGCAAACTTATACATAACTTTTGCACTTAATAAATGTAAATCTACCACGATGTTTAAAAACTTGAGACGCTACTGAGCCTTTCCTAACCAATGTGCCCCATTATTTTATGAACGACCATAAGTAGCCCGTACACTCACTTACATCCCACAGTTCGTAATAGTACTAATTCAGCGGTGGTCCAAATTCCACATGATTACATTAATAAAAGCATAGGTAATGTGCACTCCTTTATGGGTGGGACTTCCAACACAATAGCGGCTATCCACAATTATCACGGCCCGGGGACATGCCTGAGTTAACAAGTAGCGTTTACGAACAGGGACTTTATTTGGAAACATACTCCCATATACATAAATTTAGCATTTATATCAAAGTGCAAAACAGTCATAATTTCATGACATAAACAAATTTTTGACTAACAGTTCTTTAGTCCAGGTATAATCAATCTTTTGACTAAAGAGTTATTTAGTCTAGGTATAATCAATCATTAACTAAACAGTTATTTAGTTCAACAGTTTTATAAATAACAATATAGTTTGCATAACTTCATGCTTTTCCCCCAGTTTAAATAAACAAAGCATTAAAAGTGGGGCCATGAAAACTCACTGGTTTGATGATGAATATCCAAGGAGATGACGTTTGAAGCGCTCAACGTCCGCTCTAACCTTCCTAAACAGTCTGAATCGAATAGTTAGATCACCTAACGAGTCTCGATAAAGATAAAGTCAAATTATATCTTATGTAAGGCCAACGGTTTTTATGGATTAAAGTTCATACTTTTATTATTTGATCTAAAAATAGACCAAAAATTATATATTTCAAAATCAAAGTTCTTTGCATAAAAGCTGCTATATGGACAGAATATAAATTATGTTTTTGGTATTTTTGGTCTCGCCAATCATTGCAAAAAGGAACCTTCCAAAAGTCATTTTATGTCCAACTTTTGTATCATCCAAAATAATTAGTTAGGCAGACTTTTCCTAAATATCAAGAATTTTGAATGGGTTTAAAGCACTCATTAATACCCTACAACCTTGAGTGACACAACCCTTAAAACAGATAGCACACTCTTTGACTGGCGGTCATTTGGGGGGTCTGAACTCTTCATTTTTCAAAGATTTTAACTCTATTTTAAGCTAACAAATAAGGCTAATCTTCAGAAAAAGGATTACCCAATTCCACTGAATTTTGAGGAACATAAAACCGATTTGAGATGCATGCAAGATTCTACCAGATTTCAAAATACATCTTTTCATGATTAGATTCGACATGCATTGGGTTTTATCTACTTTCTTAGAGTTCAAAGTTCGATGTTCATAGATTACCATCATTTGAAGACATTTTCATGTCTTGGATGTACAATCTCCCCTTTTGAAATCCCCAGAAACTTTTTTTTACGAGAACAAGAAGTAGGAGTAGAATAATTAGGAATTTTTGATATTTAAGATAGGTAAGATAACTAGTATATTACCTTTTTTATCTTGAAATCTTGAATATCCTTCAAGATTGACAGATTTTCTAAAGGTTCTTGAAGATGGAATCGGCTGGAGGGGGGGTTTGATTTAGAGAGAGAGATTAGAGAGGGGGAATGGTTTAAGCAAAATGAGATTTGGTAAAGAGAGTTTCAGTGGCTTTCAAAGGCCCAAACCCACTAAAAGCTTTTATTATATTATTTTTTTAAACATAAATAAGCCCAATTATTTTATAATCAAAATACAATTTGCCAAACATTATTATATATATAWAAAAATGACATTATTAACACAAAGCCCCACCGTTTGATAAACTTATTTGGACATTCAAATGAGACTTTCGTATTTTAATTTAGATGTTTATAATATCCACTTTATTTCATTTGGAGCATTTTAATATATTTGGCATTACATAAGTTAACTTTATCAGTTACCCGACGAAGCGAGGCTCTCTTAATCTATAATTTGGGAACTAAGCTAGATGAATTCTAATCATCATGACTAGATCCTAATAAAATATTATTCTAAATATTGAATCCCTATAAAGGAGCAAACCTGAGACTAAAAAATGACGGATGTCATACTCTACACCCTGCATTACATAAAAAGGGAACCTTCCAAAAGTCATTTTATGTCCAACTTTTGTATCATCCAAAATAATGAGTTAGGCAGACTTTTCCCAAATATCAAGAATTTTGAATGCGTTTAAGGCACTCATTAATACCCTAAAACCTTGAGTGACACACCCCAAAACAGATTGCACACTCTTCGAGTGGCAGCCATTTGGGGGGTCTGAACTCTTCATTTTTCAAAGATTTTAACTCTATTATTAAGCTAACAAATAAGGCTAATCTTCAGAAAAAGGATTA
>NW_020203725.1:2288-4029 GCF_001531365.2 Cynara cardunculus var. scolymus | reverse complement strand
ACATCTTTTCATGATTAGATTCGACATGCATTGGGTTTTCTCCTACTTTCTTAGAGTTCAAAGTTCGTGGTTCATAGATTACCATCATTTGAAGACATTTTCATGTCTTGGATGTACAATCACCCCTTTCGAAATCCCCAGAAACTTTTTTTTTACTAGAACAAGAAGTAGGAGTAGAATAATTAGGAATTTTTTATATTTAAGATATGTAAGATAACTAGTATAATACCTTTTTTTTCTTGAAATCTTGAATATCCTTCAAGATTGACAGATTCTCTAAAGATTCTTGAAGATGGAATCGACTGGAGGGGGGGTTTGATTTAGAGAGGGAGAGATTAGAAAGGGGGAATGGTTTAAGCAAAATGAGATTTGGTAAAGAGATTTTCAAAGGATGTGGGGTATTTATATATGGATTTTAAAGAAGATAATGGGTTGGCTTTTAAAGGCCCAAACCCACTAAAAGCTTTTATTATATTAATTTTTAAACATAAATAAGCCCAATTATTTTATAATCAAAATACAATTTGTCACACCCCGCTAAAGCGGAAACACGAGAAGTAACAGGCAAGCGAGTCATAGCAACAGTTTATAAATAACACCATACCAAGTTGTTCAAAAACAAAACAAGTTCATCGACATAACTAAAATTAGAATTTATACAACGTTCCCAGAATACATCAAATTCTGACTTAATCGATCCTGACTCGAGTATGCTCCCAAAAATCCAAACAACTTTACTTAGATCCTGAAAAGCGTGGAAATAAAACATGGTCAACTACAAAGAGTTGGTGAGTTCACGAGTTTTCATATGCATAAAACATTTCAATGCATAAACCAAGTAATAGCAAACTTATGCGAATTCTTTGCACTTAATAAATGTAAATCCTATACGATGTAGAACTTGAGACGCTACTGAGCCTTACCTGACCAACTGCCCCATTAAGTTTCGAACAACCAAAAGTAGCTCGTACACTACTTAGGTCCCACAGTTCGATATATAATACTAATTCAGCGGTGGTCCAAATTCCAAATGATTAGACCAAGAAAACGTAGGTAATGTGCACCCCTTTCTGGGTGGGACTGTCMACACAATAGCGGCTATCCACAATACCATGGCCCGGGGATGTACCCGAGTTAACAAGTAGCGTTTACGGATGGGGACTTTTATTTGGAAACATATACTCCCAAGCACACCAATTTAGCATTTATTCTAGTGCAATAACAGTTGTCAAAACAAAACATAATAAACCCGACTAAGCAGTTCCTTAGTCTAGAAGTTTCAACAGAGCTTGACTAAGCAGTTCCTTAGTCCAATGATTTTGAGCAAAGCATCGACTAAACAGTTCTTTAGTCCCAAAATTTCATAAAACATAACATGCAAAGTTTGCTCAATTTCATGCTTTTCCCCCATAAAATATACAAAAGCAGTAAAAGTGGGGCCGTAAGAACTCACAAGTTTGATGAATATCCGAAGGTTTCCTTTAGAAGCTTTCTAGGCTCGCTCGAACTTCCTGACAGACCAAACCAGTGCTACATTACTTAACGGTTTCCTTGCCTAAGGTAGAGCAAAGTTGTTTTCAACGCAAAGCCATCAAGTATTTTTGTAAAATAAAGCCAATATTTTATTATTTATTAAAAAAACTTTCAAAATCTTATTAATGACATCATTAAAAGTTATCCCAAAACAATGATGACAGCCGCCAAATACCAAAATCAAGAAATTTTGAGTGGGTTTAAAACT
>NW_020203725.1:0-1864 GCF_001531365.2 Cynara cardunculus var. scolymus | reverse complement strand
GCTGGAAGGTGATGGCGTTAGAGAGAAAACAGAAGGCTGGAAATTTGGAGAATGAAGATTTTCCAAAGGAAGAGGGGTATTTATATGGGGCTTTTTGAGAAGAAATGGGCTGGCTCCTAAAGGCCCAAGCCCAAGATATTAAATTTTTCTAAATGCTAGAACCCCACTAATTTAAACAAACAAAATAATTTGATAAAATATTTTTAAAGGAAACTCCACTCTTTATTTTATGTGGAATACTTCAAGACTATTTGGCATTGCATCAACTAACTTTGTTAGCTACCCGCCGAGACGTGATCTAACGAACTAATCTTGGGAATTAAGCAAGATGATCTCTAATCATCGAAGCTAAATCCTAGAAAGACTTAGTTTTCAACAAAGATCCTGAAATAAGGTACTAACCTGAAATCCAAAAATGCAGGATTGTCACAGTCTCCCCAAGCCAGAAAAATTTTGTTCGAAAATTTAATCGTCAAATTCAAATCATGGTTGGCTTTGAGAACAAGTGGGAATACTTGCTTTTCATGAAATCTTCCCTTTCCCACGTGTACTCCGGTCCATACTTCGAGTTCCAATGAACTTTTACTATAGGGATCCTGCTACGCCTCAACTGCTTAACTTCTCGATCCATAATTTCTATGGGTTTTTCCACGAAATGCAATTGATTGCTAATTTGCACGTCCCCCAGTGGCACCACTTGAGTTTCGTCTGTTAAGCATCTCTTGAGATTTGATACATGGAATGTATTATGGATAGCGCTTAACTCCGGGGGTAGGTTTAACTTGTATGCCACTGGCCCAATCCTTTCTACTATTTCGAAGGGACCAATAGAACGAGGACCCAACTTGCCTCTCTTTCCAAAACGCATTATCCCTTTCCATGGTGAAACCTTTAGAAAAACTTTTTCTCCTTTCTGGAACTCCAATGGTCTCCTCCGATTGTCGGCATAGCTTTTCTGACGATCCCTTGCAGTTTTGAGTCGATTTTTGATTGCTATAATCTTATTAGTCGTTTCTTGGATCACGTCAGGTCCAATTGCCTATCGCCAAGTTCTGACCAACACAATGGGGATCTGCACTTGCGCCCATACAAAGCTTCATAAGGCGCACACTGGATGCTGGTATGGTGGCTGTTGTTGTAGGCAAATTCCACTAACGGAAGATGCGTGTCCCAACTTCCACCAAAATCTATAACACAGGCGCGCAACATGTCTTCCAGGGTTTGTATTGTTCTTTCGATTTGTCCATCAGTCTGGGGGTGATAAGTGTAACACTGTAGCAACAAAACATCTAACTAACCCACAAATCATTAAAACCTGGTTTTAAACCTCCAAAACATACGGGATATAAATTTTTGTTAAAAACCACCAAAAATGTTCATACCGTTTGACCCAAAAAGTCATCACAACTAAAGATAATAATTACTTACAAACCGGATGAACCTAAACCTACAGAGACATAATAATAAACTACCCGGAATGTTTAATATATACATGCCAAAATACTACAATTAAAACATGTACCAAAAGCTATATCAAGTTCTTCAAATATAACCGAATCAATTACTTCACTGGATCATTTCCCTTGTCTAATCCTTTTCCTGAAAAAGAAATGTTAAAGAATTCGAATTAAGCACGAGGCTTAGTGAGTTAAATGAACTTTAAAAAAAAGATTATAAACATTTATATATATATATATATAAGAAAACAAACCGAAGACATAATTAATATGAGAAACCACTCTCCCATACACATACCAAGGCATACCATAAACTCATTCCAAACATTAATTATAGCTTACATATTCACTCATCGCAAGAGTTCCGAAGATATCAATCATAACAAACGTCTCAACATATCATATAT
>NW_020203724.1:18186-18602 GCF_001531365.2 Cynara cardunculus var. scolymus | reverse complement strand
TGCCTTGTTCCTTATCACTACCCCTTGCTCATCCTTCTTGTTACGGAAAACCCACTTGGTGCCAATTGCAAGTTTCCCAGCTCGCAGAGGTATGAGTGTCCATACTTGGCTTCTGTCAAATTGAACTAGCTCGTCTTGCATAGCATCAACCCAGAAGGTGTATGCCAGAGCCTCTACCACTGTTTTGGGTTCAATTTCGCTTACATAACAAGTAAATAAGTAGAAATTCGCCATGGCTCGCATCTTTACACCGGCAGAAGGTTCTCCAACGATTTGAGATTGGGGATGGCTTTGGGTCCACTTAGTAACATGTTGTGGTGGAGCAGAGGGCACTGTTTCTTGAGAAATTTGAGGTTGAGGTGGAGATGCAGAGTCTTGATCAGGTTCTTGAGCTTCGTTGGAGGATGAAACTGGAG
>NW_020203724.1:14877-15654 GCF_001531365.2 Cynara cardunculus var. scolymus | reverse complement strand
AACTAGAGCCAGAGGGCCACCGTAGTTCTTCTTCATCTGCAGAACTTGAGGCTCTTGGCTCTTAAGAGATCYAAACAAGYCTKCTWDAGTCCACATTTCCAGGTCTAGGGTGGCCTTCATGGACATTGTGAGGTGCATCCACTCAACCCCAAGGCTTTTCAAGAATAATGAGTTATTTTCCTCTACCGTTCTCATGACACCATACCTCTTACAGTTGCTGATCAACGTGTTCAGTCTCGAGTATGTGTCYGACAGGGACTCACCGTCTTTTGCCTTGAAGCTGTGATACTCATCAATGCAAATTGATCGATTGTTTTAAGAGTTTTCTTGCCTCCTTCAATTTTCTTCTCTAGTTCTGCCCAAATGTCCATGGACAGTTGACAATGATCGATGCACTTGAAGATTTCATTAGGTATAGCCATGATTAACAATCGTTTGCATTTACTTCCCAACTCGACCATAATTTTGTCCTCATCGCTCCAGTTCACCTCAGGACATGGTTCATAGTGCTCGGGAATTTTTGGTGTTGTTCCAGTTGCTGGAACTCTAGGAATTAAATTCATGGGAACATAGGGAGGATTATAAAGAAATTCACAAATCCTGGGATGAATACCTTCCAGAAAATTTACCATTCGCACTTTCAATTGTGGGTACTCCTCACGTATGAGCGTGGGAGGTTTAGATTGCGAACCAGTGCTCATAAAAGAAGTATTGGCCAGATTCGCCATTGATAGAAGAAGAAAAGTAGGAATAAGAAGAAACTGATGAAATAGTGAA
>NW_020203724.1:8343-13722 GCF_001531365.2 Cynara cardunculus var. scolymus | reverse complement strand
GTGGAACCTCTTCTGTCAACACTTGCAGTATTTACTTTTTCCATACTTTTACATTAAATGAAATGAGAGCTAACAATTTAATTATCTTCTTATTGATTTGAGGACGGTTGTCAGAGAATATTCCAACTCTGAAACTTTGACAAAGATTTTTATGGAATGTTTACCAGAATCCTGGGATACATATCCTATGTGTCTCAAGATGTCCAACGATATGTCATCCCTCTCTCTAAGCTCTCTTTTTGGGATATTTCTCAATCACGAGTAGTCTCGACAACTGAAGAGAAATATAATCAAAGATTCTAGAGATATAAAAAGCTCTCTGTTAGCTTTGATCTCTGGAGATTCTTCAGTTGAACTCCCATTTCTTCTTCTATTTTCCTTCGTCTTTTGTTTCTTTAATGGAGTTAGATTCCACTAACTCTGAGGATTTGTCAGAGTCTGATCTTGAAGACTTTGATGAGTCACTGGCTCTTCTAACTAAGACTTTTAGAGGATTTCCAGAAAAAGTAACTTCCACAGATCTCCCTCCCTGACCATTAAGGATAAGCCAGATTCTATTGACAAGGCTTCAGCGATCTCCTACAACTGTCAACGCAAAGGTCACTTTGCGAGTGAATGCAAGTCAAAGAAGACTGTGACGCCATCTTCAAAAATCTCATCCTCCTTCTGAACCAAAGACGATAAATATCTGAAGCTGAAGGAGAAGTACAAGAAGATGAAGAGTTCTCAGTGATAGAGCAAAGGTCTTGTCACTGAAGAACATGATTGGGCTGATTTGTCTGACGAATCATCCTCATATGAGGATGATACAGCCTACCTCTGCTTAATGGCCTAGGATGTCAAGGAAGAAACTTCTGAGACATCAACCTCCAGTGATCCCTCGTCATCCTCTCTTGCTCAGGTATGTTTTCTGAATTAACCCTCTTCTTCTTCTAGCCTATCATCGTTATATACGTTGACGGTTGACCTTTACAATGCTTTGAATGGTAAATCAAAAGCAGAAATGCTTAATCTTGATCTTCAAGAACAATTGAAGATTTGTCATTCTATGAATAAAGAGTTGACTAAGATCAAGGAAGATCTTAAAGATCAGGTCATTGCAAAACCAGACCATCACTATTAAGCGCGAACAGGCTATAGCTGAGCGTGAGCAAGCTATTGCTGAACTCAAGGCTAAAAAGGCTATCATTGAAGAATGGTGCAAAGCCTCTGTCAAAGCCTCTGAGATCATCTACGCTCAGAATTCTGCCAATATTAAGACTGGTCTAGGCTTTTCTATGATCAGGAAGATAGTGTCACTGACAGGTCAATGCTTAAGTTTGGTTCCTTCGTCTCTTCTATTCCTGACACTTCTTTCTCTCGGTCTTCTTTCACTAAGAGTCATCTTGAAGGAACTATTTTGAGTTCAGGTCGCAAAGACAAAGGTAAGTCCTTTGTCATAGCACCTCTTCCCAAGAAGGCTGACAAGTCACATAGATCAAGATCTATTCCTTCAGCTTGTGCACCTTCTTCTTCCTCAGGGATCAAGATATCTGAATCTTCTCAGAAATCTAAGTCTAACCTCAAGGTGAATATTTCACCTAAGGACTCCAAATCCTCAGTTTTTCCTCCTAGAACAAATGAGAAGGGAATCATTGGAACTTGTCCCTCTTCTTCTATGGTACTTCCTGACCCTAAAGCTAGTTTCAACTATAGGAAGTGTAGACACTGTGGAGAAACTACACATATTACCAACAATTAACCTTCTACCGCCAAGGCTGGTCCTCCAGCCAAGGGTAAGAAATTAGCCAAGGCTGAGAAATCTATCAAAGCAAAATCTGCCACTAAGGTTGTAAAAACAACTAAAGTGAAGAAATCCACTGAAGCCTTATCTTCAGGCTTAGTGATGACAACTATTGACTCTAAGTCTTCAGCGTCAGGTGTTGCTGTTCTTCTAACCCCTGAAGCCACTTCGTCAGGATCAGTGAAGACACCTACTGACTCTATTCCTTTAGCGTCAGAGGTTGTTCCTAGTCCCACCGAAGCATATTCTTTAGGTTCAGTGAAGCCTTCTGCTGACACTGATTCTTCATTTTTAGTGGATATTGCCTCTAACACTGCTGGACCCAAATAGAAATGGTACCAAAGCATTTTTAAATTGTTCCCTTGTGCAGGAAGTCAAAGGCATTTGGTRTCTCGATAGTGGATGCTCAAGACATATGACTGGAGACAAATCTCTGCTCATCGATTTCAAGGATGAAAGAGGCCCTTCTATGACCTTTGGAGGAAACAAAAAAGGATATACCAAAGGTTTTGATGTATTAACCAATGGCTCAACCACTTTCAAGCGTGTTGCATATGTTGAAGGAATGAAKCACAATCTTCTTAGCATCAGTTAGTTGTGTGATAAAGATTTCACAGTGAAATTTTCTAAGAATTCATGCTACGTCTTTGACAAGGAYGATAAGGTTACTCTAAATGGTTCTCGTCTAGAGAATGTTTAYGTCATCAACATGGATTCTCYTCTTRCTGAGAACAACTATTTTCTCTAAAAAGCTTYATCAGATATCAACTGGTTGTGGCACAAACGACTTTCTCATCTTAACTTCAAGACACTCAGTGAGTTGTCTAGAAATGATCTCATCACTGGTCTTCCTCAACACACCTTTGCAAAGAAATCTCTTTGATCAGCATGTGAAAAAGGAAAACAGACAAGARCTAGCTTCAAGTCTAAGCAAATCTCTTCAGTGACATCTCCACTTCAGCTATTGCACATGGATCTCTTTGGTCCAGTTAACGTACAATCCCTTGCTGGAAAGAAATATACACTCGTCATTGTTGATGAGTACTCTAGGTACACKTGGATCTTCTTTCTCAGATTCAAAAGTGAAGCACCTGAAGAAATAATATCTTTCATTAAAAGGATAGAAGTACTTAACAATATTAAAGTACGATCTATCAGAAGTGACCATGGAACTGAATTATAAAACAAGACTATGGATAAATTCTTTGAGGACAAGGGAATCTCTCACTTCTCTTCTGTAAGAACTCCTCTACAAAATGGGGTTGCTGAAAGAATGAATTAAACAATCATTGAGGTTGCTCGATCAATGCTCAGYGAATCTCATCTTCCCACTCAATTCTGGGCTGAAGCTGTCATACTGTTTGTTTCACTCAAAACCGGTCGCTGATCGTTAAAAGATTCAAGAACACARCTTACGAACCCTTCCATAGTAGAAAGCCCTCTCTTAGCTTTCTTCATATCTATGGTTGCACGTGTTTTATTCTCAAGAACCGTGATCAAGAATCTGCATTTGAAGCCTCATCTTCTATTCCTGAACATCAATGCTTAGATGACAATCCTCTACCAGCTYAACGATGGACAAAAGACCATCYTGTTCATCAAATTCTTGGTGATCCAAGTGYAGGTATTTAGACTCGTCACGGTCTAGGTAATATTTATCTCTTTGTCAACTTCCTTTCTTTAGTTGAACCTAAGAAAATCAATGATGTTATCTTAGACCTAAGCTAGGTCATTGCCATGCAAGAGGAGCTCATTGAGTTTGATAGGAACAAWGTCTGGTACCTTGTCCCACGTCCATCTAACAAAACTGTGATAGGCACCAAATGGTTTTATCGTAATAAGTTAGATGAACAAGGTGTGATAAGTTATAACAAGGCWTGTCTTGTTTCTAAGGGTTATAGACAAGAAGAAGGAATCGATTATGACGAAACTTTCAGACCAGTGGCTAGACTCGAAGCTATTCGACTCTTCCTAGCCTTTGCTGCCCATATAGACTTCAAAGTCTACCAAATGGATGTAAAGAGTGGTTTCCTAAATGGAAAACTCCAAGAGGAAGTTTATGTTGAACAACCTCCAGGGTTTCTTGACCCTAAGYATCCAAACCATATTTATCGTTTGGATAAAGCTCTTTAAGGGTTAAAACAGGCTCCCCGTGYCTGGTATGATACCCTCTCCTCATTTCTCCTCTCTGACAAATTTGTCCGTGGAAAGATTGACCAGACCTTATTTCTTAGGAAAGTTAAAGGTCATATCATTCTAGTCTAAATTTATGTCGATRATATTATTTTTGGTTMYACTAATCACTCTTTATGTTTTCGGTTCACTGATAGTATGAAGAAAGAATATMTGATGAGTATGATGGGAGAACTAACCTACTTTCTAGGTCTCCAAATCATGAAATTAGATAAAGGTAACTTTATCAGCCAAAGTAAGTATGTCAGAGATATGCTAAAAAAAGTTTGATCTATCCAACAACTCATCTATGAAGACTTCGATGGCTCCTCCTCTCTCACTGAACAAGGATCCAAATGGAAAGCCTGTAAAGGTTACTATTTATAAAGGAATKATTGGCTCCCTGTTGTATCTCACARCAAGTCATCCAGATATCATGTACTCTACCTAAGGAATCCCATCTGATTGTTGTAAAACGCATATTCASATACCTGAAGGGAACTCCTAACTTGGGTCTCTGGTAACCTAAAAGTTCAGGTTTTGACGTAATAGGTTATTCGGATAGTGACTTTGYATGTTGCAAAATTGATAGGAAAAGCACCACTGGAGGCTATTAGCTTCTAGGTGGAAAGTTAGTGAGTTGGACGAGTAAAAA
Source organism: Cynara cardunculus var. scolymus (assembly GCF_001531365.2). Taxonomy (NCBI): domain Eukaryota; kingdom Viridiplantae; phylum Streptophyta; class Magnoliopsida; order Asterales; family Asteraceae; genus Cynara; species Cynara cardunculus. The sequence continues at coordinate 9,112 of NW_020203724.1, read as the reverse complement.
GCAAAATTTTGTGTCCACATYAACTRCTGAAGYTGAATATGTTGCCTCTGGAAGTTGTTGTGCCCAAGTCCTTTGGATGAAAAACCAGCTCAACGATTATGATCTTCAATTTTCTAAAATTCCTATCTACTGTGATAGCACTAGTGCTATTGCAACTGCAAACAACCCTGTTCTTCACTCCAAGACCAAACATATTGAGATCCGATATCATTTTATCAGAGATCATGTTATGAATGGTAATATTGAACTTTACTTTATTCCCACTGACTACCAACTCGCTGACCTTTTCACAAAGCCTCTTGATGAGACAAAATCTAACATCTTGATCAGTGAACTTGGAATGCTAAACGCTGAGGATTAATTTCCTTCAGCTATACGTATTACTCAGTAAGTGAAATGATTCAGTGTTCTTATTCTATCAYTGAACTCTTGAGTAAATGTATCTTCTCTCTCTAAGGTATGAATACTTATTCCTTTTCTTTAAACATAAAACTATCACTGAAGCTTTTCTTCTTCAGTGATCAAAACGTTTTAAAAGATTGTTTCAGTGATTTTTTTTATCACTGAACTTGTTGAGTAAGTATATCTTTCTATAATATACTTATCCTAACTTAAAATYAAAATGATCACTGAACCTTTCCTTACTTAGTGATTCAAAAGTTTTTAAAAAATAGTTTCAGTGTTTCTCCTATCACTGAACCTTTTATGGAAATATATCTTTCTATGATATTTTTCTTTCTTAAAACAAAACCATCACTGAAGCTTTTCT
>NW_020203724.1:0-7568 GCF_001531365.2 Cynara cardunculus var. scolymus | reverse complement strand
TGTTAGACATCCCGGTGAACAAGTCCTACTATGAGGAAGCTGCTACTTTCCTCAGGAATTCCCCTATCTCCTATGTTATATCTCCTATGAACCAATCATGGTGAAGGAAGTCCTTCAGCAGTTCTGGATCACTGCTGAAGTTGGTCATGACACTGACATGACTGGTCAACAGGTGGAGAAAATCTCCTTTACCCTCAACAAAATGACTGTCAGTTTTGGCATTGCCATGCTAAGGACCGCCCTCCATCTTCCAAAGGGTCCATATGCCAGTGACCCTTCCACTAAAGATATCATATCTTTCTTGGACTATATTGGCTCCTGGACAACAAAGAAGGAATCCAAYGATCTTCTCAAGTCGCTTTCAAAGATTGAGAAGAACCGCATGTCTGCGGTTTGGCAGTTCTTGTTTTCCCATTTCATCCAATGTATGGGAGGCAAGACTAGTGGCCAAGATCAAGCCTCCAGAGTTGCATTGAACATTGGCATCTCTGTCATTCGCCAACGCCYAATAAACTTTGCTGGTGTGATCTTTGAAGATCTRGTGCTGAAGCTGAAGATCCAGAGGGAGAAGGTAGTACCTTACACCAGGTTTTTGTCCATGGTGTATTGCCAAAATCTTTAGCAACAAGTACTCCATAGAAGGCAACCTGCCCATCTACAAGCTTGGATCCAAAATCTTGGATCATAAGCTGAGGAATGAAGACATTGCACTCTCTGCAATTGTTCCTGCACATTCGTCAATTTCTCCGATTGTGCTTGTATGTCCTTCTTTCYTTTCTCCRGTGATCAAGACTAAGGAAAACCCCCCAAAGTCTATCCCAACCACCACCTYCCTTTCTTCCAAAAGAACCTCCTCTCAAACCACTCTTGGTTCTCCATCGAGGGCCAAGAAAGCCAAAAAGGGGATAACCACATCTTTGGYGGTTACCTCTCAAAAGATTTCAGCTATTGAAACTAGCCTTAACCCCGAGGCACCTTCAGCTTGGTCTCYTCCGATCTCTTCAGTGATTTCTACAATCACTGTCGTACATGTGGCTCCAATCCCAACYGCCTCAGTGACCCAAATCATTGAAGGTATGAATATCAACATAGCCACTGCTGAACACCCACTTCCACTAGTCTCAGCTATCTTCTMTTCTCCTCCTTSTTTGGTCTCGACACGTGCTCATGACTCATCAGCAATTRTCCTCACTGATGATGAAGCACCCACCACAGGACCTGAGGTTGCTTCTCTCGAAACACCTCAGTTAATGGACGCCTATCCTCTCGAAGGCAACCTAGAGAGAACCAGCATCAATCCTTCAGATGGTGCTGATGAACCCTTAGGTAATCCTTCATCCTACCCCTTCRTTTCTTCTAACCCCRAGTGAACTTATGCTTAAACATCTTCTTTTTCATGTCCTTACGTCGAAGGAACGCCAGCCATGGAAGAAGAATATAACATTGCTTATGACATGAAGTTGTTACTCGCCGTCGTAGAGAATGTCTTCGTAAATATGGATGAAGTCCATAAAAGCATGCCTCTTAGGGATGAAGTTTCTGCTGACCTCTCAGCTGTCAAATATGACGTTTATAAGGTCAAGGAAYAGCTTTCTACGGTGTAAGTTATTGTACGCACCAACGCTGAGGCTATCTCTGCTCTAACCAGCAAAGCTGATGAAGCGAATGCTCAGCTTGTCAGRCATGGTGAGCTGTTGCAGCAGATACTAGAGCTCCTCCAATGTCCAGTACCAGCTCCTACGCCCTCCTTCACAGTGAYGGATCGCCTACAACTGGATCTGGCTCTCGAAGTCGGCCTTCTTCAGGCTCGATCGCTGACTATGCTTGAGCAGCGGATGGACATCATAGCATTGAGTCTTGATAACCTTTTCTCTAGTCATGCTGATGACAAAGAGGGGGAGAAAGATTTAGATGTTGYTGCTGCTATCCCCACGACTGAAACTAAAGTTGATGCTCCTAGAGCTAAAGCTAATGAAGTTGAGGTTGTTGATGAAACCATCGCCTCCATGAAGCTAATGAAGATGAGGTCATTGATGAAGCTGTCAGAGCTGATGCTGAAGCTCGTGACAAAGACCTTCTATCACCCCTGCAGCTGATGCTGGTGATAAGGAAGATGATGATAAAGACGATAACAATGAAGATGACGATGATTCTCCTACCCTTCCTGAYGCTGGAAAGGGTCTCGRCGGTGATGATGATGAAGAAGACGATGATGATAACTTCACGATTCAATACCACAAACCCGCCAGCGCTCTCAAGGATTCTGCATCCCAGTGGGAGAAAGATAAACAAAAAGAGAAGGAGACTTCCACAAAGAACTAGAACACCGCATCGAAAGACAAAGGTGTTGTTGAAAAAGGAAATCTCAAGGTACTCTTCAAACCTGTTGTGCCTCAAAGTACAAAATCTTCCAGGTTTTTTATTGTTACTTCTTTTTGTCAACTCTCTTCTATCCCTTCTACTACTTGCGGTCGACTAGAGGAATGGGTATCTCAAAAACCCAACCTTCAGTGTTCCTAACGACTAGAAGATGTCTCAGCTTAAGGAGTCACTCGAACAAACTAGAGTAAAAATCCCTCTTCATACCTCTAGTTGCGGTGAGTTTAACTTCCTATCAGAAGCTAAAAGACTCGAGGCACTCAAGGCTGAGAAAGAACTCAATCTTCAATGACAACAGACTGAGGACAACATAAAGCTGGCCAAGTCTCTTACTACTCAAGTTCTTTCAATAAAAAAGTCTAAAAATATGGTGAACTTTGTCAAGGCCGATGCTAAGTTGCTTTCCATTACATAAGCTAAACATGAAAAGGCAATGAAGCTGAACGACCGAGACAGAAAGTGAAGCGAAGATCGTTTGGACAAGAGAATAAGTCCTCACCACATCTCAAACATCACGATCAGTGGACGAATGAAAGATGGTGGACTTCTCATCTCAATGCTCATCACYAGAGACAACCTTGAAGTTGTCATAGAGTATCCTTCCTACCTAGGTCAGTACGGCTACGGTGAATGGTTGGAGATCCGCCAAGCCATTCAGCGCTCAAAGTCAAGGCACAAGCCAATAATTGAAGACATCCTCAGCGAGATGATCAAGAAGATGTCTAAATTCGTCATTGTACCTACAAAGTYATCACTGAAGAAAGGTGGAAGAAGAAGACCTTCAAGTCCTAACAACAGACCAACTCTGAGGAATGAACATGAAACAAAGTTCTCCTTGGACGAAGTCCTGAAGGATTCGAAGAAGCCARACATCTCAATGTTGAAACTCTCTTTGCCAGCGAAGGGTCCTTACATACCCAACACTTGCATCTAAGGCCTGAGTTTGGATTTATTTTTCATTTACTATGAAGGTGAACATAGCTTCCAGAGAGCGTTTGAGTTTAGATTATCTAAGGTATTGGTTGGACAATGATATCTATGGTGAAATGATAGACCGCAAGATCAGAAGAGAATTTCTACATCGTAAGATGCTTGGAGAAGAATMCCTKGTTACATCGACTTCAGCGACCTAGATTAGTTATGAAATTATGTCTTGTAAATTTATCTTTCATTGTATGTCTTATGTATCTATGTATTTTCTTTCAGTGTACAACTTATATGTAATAAGTCTAGATATGTATTGACTGAAACACTTGTTTCTTTGATTAATATAAGTATTTCATCAGCCTCACTGAAAAAAGATCCCTAAAAAGAGTAATAGGGACACATGTCTATGAGTACCAATATGCTCTTACAGTCATTCACAATCTTCAGTTANTATTGTTACTTCTTTTTGTCAACTCTCTTCTATCCCTTCTACTACTTGCGGTCGACTAGAGGAATGGATATCTCAAAAACCCAACCTTCAGTGTTCCTAACGACTAGAAGATGTCTCAGCTTAAGGAGTCACTCGACCAAACTAGAGTAAAAATCCCTCTTCATACCTCTAGTTGCGGTGAGTTTGACTTCCTATCAGAAGCTAAAAGACTCGAGGCACTCAAGGCTGAGAAAGAACTCAATCTTCAACGACAACAGACTGAGGACAACATAAAGCTGGCCAAGTCTCTTACTACTCAAGTTCTTTCAATAAAAAAGTCTAAAAATATGGTGAACGTTGTCAAGGCCGATGCTAAGTTGTTTTCCATTACATAAGCTAAACATGAAAAGGCAATGAAGCTGAACGACCGAGACAGAAAGTGAAGCGAAGATCATTTGGACAAGAGAATAAGTCCTCACCACATCTCAAACATCACGATCAGTGGACGAATGAAAGATGGTGGACTTCTCATCTCAATGCTCATCACTAGAGACAACCTTGAAGTTGTCATAGAGTATCCTTCCTACCTAGGTCAGTACGGCTACGGTGAATGGTTGGAGATCCGCCAAGCCATTCAGCGCTCAAAGTCAAGGCACAAGCCAATAATTGAAGACATCCTCAGCGAGATGATCAAGAAGATGTCTAAATTCGTCATTGTACCTACAAAGTYATCACTGAAGAAAGGTGGAAGAAGAAGACCTTCAAGTCCTAACAACAGACCAACTCTGAGGAATGAACATGAAACAAAGTTCTCCTTGGACGAAGTCCTGAAGGATTCGAAGAAGCCARACATCTCAATGTTGAAACTCTCTTTGCCAGCGAAGGGTCCTTACATACCCAACACTTGCATCTAAGGCCTGAGTTTGGATTTATTTTTCATTTACTATGAAGGTGAACATAGCTTCCAGAGAGCGTTTGAGTTTAGATTATCTAAGGTATTGGTTGGACAATGATATCTATGGTGAAATGATAGACCGCAAGATCAGAAGAGAATTTCTACATCGTAAGATGCTTGGAGAAGAATACCTGGTTACATCGACTTCAGCGACCTAGATTAGTTATGAAATTATGTCTTGTAAATTTATCTTTCATTGTATGTCTTATGTATCTATGTATTTTCTTTCAGTGTACAACTTATATGTAATAAGTCTAGATATGTATTGACTGAAACACTTGTTTCTTTGATTAATATAAGTATTTCATCAGCCTCACTGAAAAAAGATCCCTAAAAAGAGTAATAGGGACACATGTCTATGAGTACCAATATGCTCTTACAGTCATTCACAATCTTCAGTTARTGAACATGCTTTCAGTTTCAGTTTCCCTTCTTCTACTTTTTCTTAAACTAGTAACTTAAGAAAACTTATAAAGTAAAAACTAATTCACTGAAAAAAAATCCCAAAATAGTTAAAAGGGACATGTACTTTATATTTAACTTTTCCTTACTATTAAACCTTAAGGAACTTTTCTTTATGTTGCTTTGTCATCATCAAATAGGGGGAGATTGTTAATCCTCTATCTCATTGATTTGATGATAATCCCTTTTACCTTTCGAAGTATTAGTGTTTCTATCTTTTCAATTCCAACAATCATCAYTGAGTTTGTTCAGTGATCGCTGAAACAATTATTGTAAATGCTACATCGACAACAATACTTCAAGAAGACAAAACTCACACCAAAGAACCTTCAGTGAATGTCAAAGAATGAAACTAAAGATTAGTGACTGGCGCGTTCATGATCTGAAGCGGTATTCAGTGATTACAACTAGGTCAACATATGTGTGAAGACTGCACAAGCCTCAGTGAATGCTAAAGAGACCTTCAACATTATTCCAACATTCAGCGGTCGAATGAATCTTGTCAAGCAAGATTGCTTTTGTCTTGTCCTTCCATACACAAAGGACAAACCCATATCCTTTCCAGAGTATTGTATTGCATGGAGACGACTAGTCGACTCTAGTGCCCACCAACTCCACAAAAGGAAGTCTGCTCATGAATAGACAAATGTACGATTCACTGTAGCAAAGGACAAGCTTTCCTCTTAAAGCTTGATGCGTGTTCCAACCCTTCTKATTTGCATTTAATGCAATGGGTATAAATAGCCAAGTGCTCTCTTCATGCAAGAGAGATCACACATCTATCAAAAGAACACATACACTTATCTTCAAACAAGTTAGAATCTCTTTCAAGAATTCTAAAGTTATTACCCAAGAAGAATATCTTTCTGTCTTTATCTTTTCGGCAAATCTTTTCTATTTGCTAAGTATATTTGTGTGTAATCTTAGATTGTTTTAGATAGGTTATCTTTACCTTTTATATTTTTGCAAAAAATCCGCTAAAAATCTGTATTGATCCTTCTTTATCAATATATATTTTTACATACGAAACTTTTATGTGTTTGTATTCATCCCCCCCTATACAAACTGTTCGTTTAAAACTCTTGTAGGCCCGGCTRGGACCAACAATTTTGAAAGCTTTTGAAGATAATTAGTATCCAACAAAGATTTCTTCATTTGCTTTCTTGTCAAACTTTCYATGATTATCTATGGCATTAAGCACATAGCATCTTCAACCAAAAATATGAARGAATTTTATGTTAGGTTTCCTCTTATTAATGATTTCATAAGAAGTTTTAAAACATCTTTTTTTAAGATAGTTTTATTCCGAGTAAAACATGCAATGACAATAGCTTCAGCCCTRAGAAACATAGGTAAATCTGAATATGTAAACATGGTTCTTACAGCTTCAACAAAAGTTTTGTTCTTCTTTTCTACAACTACATTTTGTTGAGCAGTTATGATAGAAGAAAAWTTGTGTGAAGTTCCTACAGAAGTAAGATAACTTTAAAGAATTTCAGTTTTGAATTATGTTCTGTAACACCCTCGTCCCACGTGCTTAAATACAAAAGATATCACAATTGGTTTACAAAAACACAATTCACCGCATTATATAAAACAAAGCAGGTAATATAATTTACCAAAAGATAAATTCATAACCACAAATAGAGATAACAACGTGTATCAAAATACAGTCCCAAAATATAARTATATCTACATTAGTCATCAAAAGTTTAACAAAAATATGTCCTAGTAGGTTATCTTCAGTATTGTCATCTCCATAGCTCTCTTCCCAAAATCCCTGCTAAGTCATGTACCTGCCGAGAACAAAGAAAATCTCGGCCGAGCTTAATGCTCAGTGAACAGATAATAGTAACTAAACCATGAATATGAGATGACAAGTTCAAAAGCAATATATAKCATTAAGTGATAATCCAAAAGAAAGTCAAAATACCCCGAAGGCATGTCAAGGGTCCGAAGMCCAAATCGCATCACGAGGACGCATTGTTCCCAAGGGATGATCAGTCCGTGCGGGCATGAGTGAGGAAAGGAGTGTGAGCACAACACAACAATCCTCTCCATGGATTTAACCATGACCACAATTTTATTATCCGATAACGKTTCCTAGGATCGATCCATATGCCCTCTATTTGACCGTTATCTAGTCAAGTCCACTTTTAAGGACTATATACAAGTGAGGACGCCATGATAGTTTTAGCCACCATGGAAGCATCTCAATACCGGTGCCCTCAATATTGAGTCTATAGTAAGATGGTTCCCAATATATACGATCTAACAAGTCAAGTGATCAAAGTGATCCATGTTCCAWATAAGAATGTACCTCACATTTCGAAAGTAAAACAAAAGCTCAATATCATTTGATAAGCACAATGAGAATTTGAAACCAATGTATTCAGAATTTATCATAGGTTATTC
>NW_020203723.1:12886-17482 GCF_001531365.2 Cynara cardunculus var. scolymus | reverse complement strand
TATAGTTTTCTATTATTGATATGGTGCGCGTGGTTCTGTGGATAAGGGTTAAAGTTGACCACGCGCGTGTCAGAAACGGGGGCGCACGTCATCAATTGTGCGTCTTCCCAACACCGTGTGTCATATTTTTGATTCGTCTATCCCAAAAGCCACTCATCACGATTTATAGCCAAATAAACGGTTCCCATTCAAAATCCCTCACTATAAATACCTATCCCTCCAAAACGTAAACCACTTCATTACTCCTTATACTCTGACGAAACTCAAGCTTTCCGGCTAAACCTGCAACAATGTCTTCAAGCTCATCTGCCTCCATTCAATCTGTGAATAACTCAAGCGACAACGAAGTAAATCAATCACATGCACTCACTTCTCATGCCCTATTGTTCTTCCAAAATCGATATGAGAAAGTGGTACTTGTAAAGAAACCTAACAACTACTATTTTGCTCCCTCACCAACTGGCTTCCCTGAATACACATATCCTCTTATCAAAATTCTTTGTAATCACCCTATATTATGCTCTCACAGCAATTAAACCTACCCCAGAAACCTATACTACCCAATTTTTGCTCAGTTCATACATTTGTACCCTGGAGAATTCTGGATTAAGCATATTAGGTTATGCTTCACACCCTACTGTCAAATCTTTGGTTCCAATGGAAATGAATGTAAATACCATGCGCACAACCCTGCATCTACCTTGCTTGGAAGATCTTAATTTGGATACCTTTGCTCCATCTCCTACAGACGCAGAATTGATCGAGTTCCTTGAATTTCACTCCTACACAGCAAAGACAAAAATCGTAAAAAGGACTGAATTCAAAAGAAAGGGCCTTCCCCCAATATGGAATACTTTGTTCTCAATAATCAATTGTAGCTTAACGGGGAAGGTCGGAAGCCACGACCAAGCTTCACATGCCATGCTTTCCATCGTTTATGGAATCTACTTCAATCTACCTTTGGATTACGCACAACTCATCTATGATGATATGGTGAGTCTTATAAAAAAGAAGTGTTCTACTCAAAGGGGTGAGAAATCAAAGGTGAAGGCACAGAAGAAAGCCAAAGAAGACCTCAATCACCCAAACTTAATCCTACAGAGGTTCTTTGGCTTGGTCTTTGGAGATTTGATAGCAGAGAAGTTTCCCTCTGCAGAGCCAAATGCACGGCTATATCCAATGAAGGAGTTCCACCCTACAGAGCATGAGCTAGGGTACAGAAGCCCAAGGCCACTATCAAAAGCCAYRCTCAAATACCTTAGCAGAGGAGATAGGAAAGCGTATAGAAGTGGATACAGGAGGCCAGAGCCGGTCCCTGAAACCCCTCCACACATAGGTATCCCCATAGGAGAGAGAGTGCATAAAATGAGGGTTGAGGGAAGAAGGGAGGATCCTGCAGTGGCTAGGGAGATGAGTGAGGAAAGACCGAGGGTAGTTAGTCCTCCACGAATCTCTAAGAAGGCAAATAAGACTCACAAGGATGTTGATCCTTCTGAGAAAAGGAAAGGGAAGAAGAGACCCACAGAAAAAGAGGGTCCAAGCAGTCCTCTGCCAAAACCAAAAAAGAAGAAATCGAAGAAGGCCCAACACGCAGAGGTTGAGGTCACAGAGGATGAAATCCAAGAAAGCCCAGCAGAGGCTGCTCCTAAGCGCAGAAGGTTGCGCAAGACTGTTCAAGTAGAGTCCCCAATAGAGCAAATTCATGATGTAATCTTCGACCTCCAACAAGGGTTTACAGCGCCCACAGAGGTGGTAGAATTGGGGACAGAAGTCGTATTAGACGACGAAGAGGAAGAAGTGGAGTTAAACGAGGGTGAAAAAGATGCCGAAGGCACACATCCTAGCCCCCCTCCCAATGCAACCTACATTTCTAGGGACCTTGTTCTAGAGGGAATCCCTATTGAAGAAAGCGTGCACACGCTGAATCCAGCCCAAACCTACCTCGCCGAGGACATTCTTTCGTCCTCTGTCGAATGCACATTCTGGGAACCTCAATCTACTCCAACATCCTCTCAAAAGGATGGTGGTTTTACAAAAAGAGTCCATTCGCCCAAGGACTCGACACTACAAAGAGAGGCATCCGTTGCCCCTCCACACATGAGTAAACCACCAAGTCATGCTTCAGAGGCATGCGAGAGAGTCACAGAGGCTGCGGGTCTAGAACGCCCAAAGTCTCCACTCGATCCCTTTGCCAAATTAGGCTCTGAACTTATTAGGCATGAAATCGACAGAACACCAGTAGGCTCTCCAATTGGGGATGTCCGAGGATCTGGTGGAAGTCCCTGAGATGACACTGTTAAATCAGTCACTGAGGGCACCTTACACTCCAAGGCTACTAGGTCACCATGTGTTGGTGATCTAGGTTCCCCGAGTACCTATGTGATGAAGGAAGAGTTACAAACCTTCGCCACAGACGTATTCAAGAGGATGGATGAGTTGAAAAGCTTGTTCTCCTCCGCACCGGCGACAGAGGCTCTTACACCTCTAACAGAGGCTCTGAAGGAGTTGACTTCTACAACTTCTGAACTCAAGGCAACCTTATCAGCCCTTCAGAGCTCTGTCCTCAAAAAAGATGATCTCACAGAAGCATTCAGCGCACTGTCTCTCAACTCCTCTTCAATCCACACGCTTAAAACAGAATTAACAGAGGTTGCCGCCCAATACGCTGCAGACATAGTTTCTGCCGGCTACACGGACAACTCTGCCTTCAAGAATGAGATCAAAGAGATGTTCTCCTCTGCGGTCACTTATGGCATCGATTCTTCGTCCTCCAGGGCTAACATTAACCATCTAGCCACTCGCAGAGAGCTAGACACAATGGTTGAAGCCCTTGGAGAGACTGTGCGGAAATACAACAACCATCTTCTCAAGGAAGCCTGAGCAACCAACGAATCAATAAGAGATTGCACAAAGAAACTCGTCGAAGAGGGTAACAACTTCAGAAATGAGATCTATCATTGCATCTCTAAAATGAAATGGGTCACAAAGACGGACATCAACAATGCCTCTGTGAATGCTGAGATGGTCATTGAAAAGATGGAGAAGGCGGCTTCCAAAGTTCTAAGGCGATTGAAGAAGGCTCCCCTCTCTACATGCAAGACAGAAGTCACTCAAATTCATGACGATCAAGGAGGCAATGACCATGATCGTCATGAGGGGGAGAAAAAGACAGAGGAGCCAAAGAAGACAACCTCTGCCAAACCACTAAAAATAGTGGACTCTGCTGCTGCCCTATTCTCAAAAGACAAATCTTCAGAGCCTAAGGGGAAAGGCAAGGGTAAAGCAATAAAGGAGTCGCCACAGAAGGGGTCAAGCTCTGAGACGCTAGAGGAGATCAATGAAGAAGAATATGATGACGCAGATCTTGTTCGAGCACTAAAGGCTTCTTTGGCAGAGGCACAGGCGAAAAAGGGCAGAGCCCCCATCCCCAGAGTTGGAGAAGGCTCTTCTTCCAAACCTGCAAAGATACCAAAAGAAACGTCCACGGGTACGTTTGACGCTCTGGTAGGAACTGTCAAGCCAATCCTACCAGAGGGGTCTACCCAGAGGCCTATACTCAAAGAAAAATCCAGAACGCCAGAGTCTGCCACAGTGGAAAGGGTATCTGAGATCATTGAATCCATGAACAAGATTCCTACACAAAGGGTGCGCACAAAGCCCGTAACCACTGTTGAGGAGATTCTGCGATGGCATTACTCATCCACAGACTCAGAGCCCCCTTATGACCCAGAGCTAACAGGAATACCCTCTGCCATTGCAAAGTTCCACTTCTCGAAACTCACCAGGCCACAAGAGCAGGTCTTCTCAGAGCATGTGATCACTTCACTCAAACCATTTCTCCGTACACTATGCTAAAGAAGACCGTGCTATACACTCAATACATGGTAAAGAAGGATGATGCCAACCTTTACTCTTTCACAGATGCTGACCTCCACAACCTCTGCGTATTTGACCTAATTTTCTTACACAAGATCTTGAACAAATACATGGAGAGGAGGTCAACATATTTGATTTCTCTCAGAAGGCTGATTGAAGTAATGAGCGCTTAAGTCAAATTCTACAGCCAGAAAGATTTTGACATAGCTATGAGGTTGGCTCAGCCAGATCTGAAAGTTTCTCCTCCAAAGAACAGACCAAGTTGGCTACTTAGATTTCATCCCAATACCATTGTCCACAATCCCATCTTTGGGTTTGTTTTCTTGGACAAGGCTGAGATTCTAAGGTTCTTCGATCCAAAAGAGACGCACAAATATTCCACAGAGTCTTTCGAGTGGGTGTTCAACTTAGTGGTGACAGAGGTGCAGAGAGGGCATATAAGGGCGGGTGAAGTGACCGACCTTCTGGAAACGATCAAGGTTCAAGTCTCTTTCAGAGAATGGATATTCAAAGTCTACAAAACCATCAAGTCTGATCTGCAATTTGCTGTAGATGATTATCCAGACTCTGCTGTGGATTAAACTCTTGTAATAGTGTTGGCCTGTACAATCTTTTAATTCATTCATTAATGTAATTCTTTTTCAGAGGATGAGTTTAATCTCCTCTTGTATTTTTTTCATTAGTCAATTCTTGCACCCATTTGTCCAAATTTACTTTTTC
>NW_020203723.1:9463-11981 GCF_001531365.2 Cynara cardunculus var. scolymus | reverse complement strand
GATGTACTAGGGCCTTGTGAGTTATTTTTGGCAGATTTGCTATCTTTCAATTTTCCCTTTCCTTTGTCTGAAGATTTCATCGATGAAGGAATACCAGATTTCATTGAGGGTTTTAAGTTTTGAGGCTTTTTACTCTCAATGATCTTTGGTGATTCACAAATTATCTCTGCTTCGAATTCAGAATCGAGAAAGTCTCTTGCTAATTTCTTAAAATCAAAATTAGCATGGATTGAAGTGGAAGATGTGGGTTTAGAGGTTGATACTTCAGAGTGATCTGCTTGAGGTTTCATCGACTCTGACTTTGATGAACTTTCAATTTTACTTGAATGGTTCATCGATTCATCAGCTRATGTTTYCTCATTAGAATTCTCTTTTTCATCAACGGTACTTGCTGATGAAGTGAAATGACAGTCAGAGATTCTGGTTTAACCATAGGGTTTTCATCGGTTTCTGATTTAAAGGTGTCATTTCTTCCATCAGAATTCTTACTTGTACTATTCTCGTATACCACATTTTCAAAATCCTGTCTTGAAACGACAGTTTTTCCATCGACTTTAACTCTTTTAAAATTTGCTTTTGGTTTYGGRRTAAAGTCGGGTTTTTGAGTGCATCCAAGTTTGAAAGTGGATTCAAGGGTGGATTTCTTTGATTCGATGAAAGAGTTCAATTCATTGAATCCAATCCCTTGAGTGTCCATTTGACCATTTAATTTTTTATAAACATCTTGGGCATCTTTGTACTTTTTCATCAGAAGTTCATTGGTTTGAAGGTTCTGGTGAAGAATTTCTCGTTCTTTTTGGAAGAAATCGTTAAGAGCAACTGAGTTTAGTTTCTCTGCCTCGGATTCTTTTAAGGCCTTAGTTTTCTTTTCTAAGTCCTTAGTTATTCATTTGTTTAATTCCAGAAGTTTATCTTCCTCTGATTTCTTAAGAGTGCTGATGCGAGTCTTTTCCTTAGCAAGTTCTGCTTTTTCTTCGGTTAGAAGGTCAGTCTCTCTTTTGTAGAAACTTGCTTCTTTTTCTGCTTTTATCCTTTCAGATTTTTTCAAAATTTAATTTCTCTTTTAATTTAAAGAAATCTTCTGAAAGTTTTATAACCCTTAACTCTAGCTCAGATGGAGCAGAGTTGGTTTCATTTGAAGTAGACTCACATACCTGATCATCAGAGTCGGAGGCAGATTCTGCTTTGGACGTGGCCATCAGACAGATGAGTGCTTTGTCTTCATCGTCTGATGAAGAATCAGACACCCAATTTTCTTTTTCGGCCATCAGGCTTCGCTCTCCAGGATTATACTTGTATTTGTTCTTGTAATAGTCATCATCATTTACCAATCGTCCTCTGCATTCTTTGGAAAAATGACCAAGTTTTCCGCACCTGAAGCATCGAAGGTCATTTTTCCTTCCATCCTTGTCCTCTTTCCTCTCATCTCTTCTGTCTTCTCTTCTTTCTTCCCTCTCTTCTCTTCCATCTCTTCTATCTTCCCTCTGATGAAATTTGGATGGCTTCCTTTCATAGGATGACTGGTATCTTTCCTTCTTGAACTCTTTTCGTTCATAGGGTTTTTTGATGAACTTTTTCTAGAACTGCTTTGTAATCAAGGCCAAAGATTTGGCAAAAGCTTTAATTTCAGCATCTGATTCAGAAGTTTCTTCTTCAGATTCTGATTCAGAAGTTTCTTCTTCAGATTCTGATTCTACCACCAATGCTTTCTTGCCTTTCTTCTTGTGTTCTCTGGTAGGGGTCCTTGATATTTCCTTTTCATCGACAGCAAGAGCGAGAGGTCCATCGATGGATACCTTCTTATTCATTATGTCTTTATCTTGTACAACAAGCGTTCCATACAGATCATGAAGTGACCAGCTGTCTAGGTCCTGGTTTGCTTGAGGGGACATAGACAGCTGAGTTCATTCATCGCCAAGACTTTTTAGGAATAAAACATTGTTTTCTTCCTTAGTTCTAGAAATATCGTTTCGACGACATTGATTGATCAATGTGTTGAAATGATTGTATGTCTTATGTATCGGTTCATCAGGAAGGGCCTTGAAATTAGTGTATTCGTTGAGACATTGTGCTCTACGATTTTTCTTTGTTTTTGCCCCTCCTTCCAGTTGGCTTGCCAATTCATCCCATAGATCCTTGGTTGTGGAACATGCATCAAGGGATTGGAAGATTTCAATGAGTATGGCCATGATTATCAATCATTTGGCCTTCTTGTCTGTCTCTACCCTTTCTATGTCGTCTTCATCCCAATTCTTCTCATCCTTGGGCATATAGTAGGCAGGAATTTCCGCTGTGGTGTTTGTTCCTGGAACTCTTGGAACAAGAGTTTGTGGAATGTAAGGACCCTCCATTACAGATCACAGGAAGTTCCTGTCCATTCCTTCCAGGAAATTCACCATTCTTATCTTCCATTGCGGGTACTCTTCTCGTTGAAGAGTTGGAGGCTTGGTGAGGGAACCAACACAGTATGTAGAATTCCAGTTGGCCATTGAGAATTTTTAAGAAGAGAGAGATTTTA
>NW_020203723.1:7607-8983 GCF_001531365.2 Cynara cardunculus var. scolymus | reverse complement strand
CCTAATCACCTATTTATACTAGAAAGCTAATTAGAAGATAACTATCTAACGAGACTTTTTAGCTAATCTTCTATTAACAGATAATGTTTATCTAAACTGTTGATAAGYTTTAATATTAAGATAAACTTGAAGTGTAGCTATCGACTTGTCATCTACAGCTGTCTTCCATGGTATGATGAATCATCCTTATCTTTAAATTTTCATCATATGCCTCTCGATGAATTGCTGAATAATTCTCTTAAGTGTTGTTGACTAGAAGGGCGATGAAGATGCTCTTTCCAACGCATCCCTGGTCGTCCATCGGCCCTCTGATTGTTCTCCAAACTTGGCCAACTCTGCCTTGATGTCTTAATCGGTCTTCTGGTTCTTCATCACTTATTGTTTTTCATTACTTTTTCACTTTATGAATTATGGGACTTAACAGGTCTTTAGAACCAGAGGCTCTGGTTGTGAAGGCGATGCAAATATGATAAAGGATGTAATATATTTATGTATGAGAAGTCCAATTTGGACCAGAGGGCTCTAGTTGCAAAGGACGTGGAAACAAGTAGCTCTGGTCTTTGGAACCAGAGGCTCTGGTTCCACAAATGATGAAAAATGACTAAGGTATATGTGTTAATGAATGAGGGAGACCAAGATTGAGATCAAAGAGGCTCTGGTCTCGAATAATTGGAATCCAGATGCTCTGGTCTATAGAACCAAAGGCTCTGGTTGAGAAGAGGATACTTGGTGAAAATTCATCAAGTATTTGCTTTGGACCAGAGGGGCTCTGGTTCCAAAGGCGATGGAAACTTTTGGCCAATAAATTGAACAAGTATTTCTTTTTAGCCAAAGGCTCTGGTCTTTAGAACCAGAGGATCTGGTTTGAAGTACTTGATGTTTATAGCCATAATGATATATCACTTGTAGGCATAACAATGAGATATTTAGGATCTCAAGTTTCAAACTAAGGATTGCCTCTAAGTGGTGAGATTCAACATACCCATCTTGCTGACTAGGAATAAAAATATTTTTTCATCAAGAGATTTTGTGAAAATGTCAGCAAGTTGAATCTCAGTAGGAACAAAGTATATCTCTATATTACCTTTTTCAACATTGTCCTTCAGAAAGTGGTACCTTACATCAATGTGTTTGGTCTTGGAATGCTGCACAGGATTTGGAGAGATGGCTATTGCACTCTTGGAGTCACAGAGGATTGGTATCTTTTCATATTGGAAGCCATAGTCCTTAAGTTGAGTCTTCATCCAGAGAACTTGTGAACAACAAATAGCAGCAGCAACATATTCTGCTTCTGCTGTAGAAGTTGAAACACAATTTTGTTTTCTGGATGTCCAACTTACCAGCTTGTCCCCCAAGAGTTGACAGCTTCCAGACGT
>NW_020203723.1:3018-7272 GCF_001531365.2 Cynara cardunculus var. scolymus | reverse complement strand
CAGTCACATACTTGGACTGATTGATGAAAATCCCTTCTAAAGTTTGTTTTATTTGAAGACCAAGGAAGAAACTGAGTTCTCCCATCATGTTCATCTCAAATTTACTTTTCATCAGCTCTGAGAATTTTCCGCTATGTTTTTCATTTGTAGAACCAAATATGATATCGTCCACATATATTTGAACAAGTAGTATGTCACCTTTATGCTTCTTGAGAAAGAGGGTTGTATCGATTGTACCTTTTTCGAATCCATTGTTGATGAGAAAGGTGGATAGAGTTTCATACCAGGCCCTGGGTGCTTGCTTCAGCCCATAGAGGGCTTTGTCCAGAAAGTAGACATACTCTGGATGTTTTGGATCTTCAAACCCAGGGGGCTGCTGCACGTATACTTCTTCTTGAAGCTTACCGTTGAGGAAGACAGACTTGACATCCATCTGATAGACCTTGAAGTGTTAGGACTGAAAATCAGTATTAAATTGTATTTGTCTTGAAAGTTAAATATTGTCTATAATTGTAAAAGTCATCGTGTTTGACTTTTCTTAGGCAGGTTTGACTTTGACTATGTTTAGAGGTTTGACCCTATAAATAGGGTAATGTCTTTGTAATTGTTAGAAGAGAGGTTCATTTTGTAAAGATACATATACATTTGAGAAAATATAGAGCTTTGACTATTTTGACTTTCTCTCTCAAATCTCCTCTCAATGTTCTTGATTGTTAAATCTGATTCTGCCATGGATTATTACTTGAAGATTGATCATCATAAGGACTATCAATTGGTATCAAAGCAGGAAATGCAAGAAATCAAGAGAAGAAATCAACGTTTTTGAAGATTTTTTGAAGATATTTTTTTCTAGATTTTCTGTGTTCTTCATCTATGTTCTTCGTGTTCTTCATTTTTTTTTGAGTTTGATCCGATTTTCTTTAAAAATCTCGTGTTTTTGTGTTTAAATCGTGATCAAAATGCTCGGAATTGAATTGTGAATCTTTGTTATTCACAAACGTTTATGATTCGATCATTATATTTCAAGATTTAATCGGTTTTAGTGTTTTTAAAATTTGTAGTGTTCTTATTTATTTTTTTTAAAAAATCTGTGTTTTGATCCAATTTTTTATTTTATTTTTTTGTTTTTGTGTTTTTTAGATGTAAGTTGCTAAGCCCAACTGTTTTAGGCCCAGTTTTTCATCAGCCAATTCCTTTTTCATCTTCATCTTTATCGTATATGTTCTTCTTTGCTCAAGAAAATCACAGTTTCACCGGATTAGACAGCTAGAATTGTGCGGATTAATCTGTAAATCGCTCAAGATTTGAGCGGATTCTTTTAAATCGGATACCATTGCACAAAATCAACCGTATTTTTGAGCGATTAGACTCGAGGGTAGCTCAATTTCATCGAATTCAGTCACAGGTACCTCAAATTGAGTATATTCGGTCTCATTTCAATCACATAGTGAGCAGATATTTGTGCGAGTTAGGGTTCATATTGAGCGGATGTTTGAGCGATTTAGACAGTTTTGAGCGATTTAGCTGTATGCGGTGAGCGATTTAGCCGACTATTTGAGCGATTTAGCTAAATCGCTTAACTTTGTGATTGTTTTAATATTTGGTTGTTGCTGCATCAAGTCAGCCGGATTGATAAATCATTCAAAGATTCACAGCAAGATTCAAGGACTTTTATCCGGATTCCTTATCGCTCAATCCTCAATCTGTAGCTTCTGTATTTCAAGCTTGATTCAAGAATTGACCGTATCTGAAGACATGTGCGGACTAGTGTCCGGATAGATAAATCGCTTGGTAAATCGATCAAGGCTTCATCGGATTTTATCTACATCGCTCAACTCCTTAGCCAGATTCAAGAATGGATTCAAGGTAAATCGTTTAAAACAGCTCATCCGGTTTACTAAATCGCTCAGGTAATCGGACAAAGGTACGATTGATTTCTCCTAATCCACTCACTGCCTTATCCAATTTCTTGTTTGATTTTGACTTGAAGTTTATCGATTTTGACTTAAAGTTTCTCTGATTTTGGTTTATATCGTTCAAAGGTTAATTGCTCATTTGACCTTTCTAACCAATTTTGTTCCAAATCGATGATTGTATTGTTCAACCTAAATCGTTCAAGACATTGTGGATTTGTGGCCAGTTTTTGATCGATTTGTAGTCATTCATATCTGTTTAACCTAAATCGATCACTATTGTTACCTATAGAATCCGATTTATGATTTGCAGGCTTGAATTTTATTGTGCATCAGCTTGAGGTTAATCGGTCACTATTGTAGTTGATTTGTTGTTTGAGTGAGTTGTTAACAAATTTCAGCAAAGATATCTGAGCATAACTCAACATTAACCTGTCTTGAAGAAGAAAAGAGGAATTACATTGATTTTGAGCTTCTTGTTGTAGATTTGTATATTTTAGTTGTGGTGTGTTTGTGGATTTGAGGACTGGAACAGAAGCAGGTAAAATCTGTGTGGATTTGAGGACTGGAACAGAAGCAGGTAAAATCTGTGTGGATTTGAGGACTGGAACAGAAGCAGGTAAAATCTGTGTGGAATTGAGGACTGGAACAGAAGCAGGTAAAATCTGTGTGGTTTACTTATTGCTTTAATCTGTTTTGAGAATTTGTTTGAGGAGGGAATTTCACAAAGGTCCTGTAGAAATCCACAGCAGAAAATACAAGTTCATTGTGAAAAACTATTGTGACCAATTTGATTGGAAAATCTCATTCTTGGGTTGTATTGCAGATCCTTGGGCTGCCTTACAACTTCCATTGTTTTCTCCTCAGCTGCTGTAGCTGTTGCTGATGTTTGTTTTTAGTAGATAAGAAAAGGAAGGATAAGAGGCTGTTTCTTGACTCCAGATTAGAGTGCTATTTAGTGACAAAAGTTTATTCGGCCTTGGCTGATTTGAAACAGTGCTGATTCGAGCTATCAATATTTATGTCCTTGATTCTTGACTAACTGCAGCAGGAAGTGTGTTAAGAAGGAGTGGTAAGTTGTCTGTTGATCTTAATACTTAGTGTTGATCTTTCTGTTTTTGACACATTCCAGTTTTGGATCATCTTGACAGCTTCTATTAGCTATACAGGTTTCTGTTTTGAGCGTATTTGGTTGCTGAATTTGGTTCATGTTGCTCTAAGGTTTATAGAACATGTTTGTATTGATCTTTGCTGAGGAGTTGTCCAATTCTGAAATATGTTTTTGCTGCAGCTGTTTGTAATCCGAAGGAACTGGAGTTCCATCTCTTTTCCATTTCCATTCTCTGCATCATTTACTAAAACAGTGATCTCATTATTACCTATTCTAGCAAATTCAAGAAGGCAGAAAAGAAGTTTTGAATCAGTGATTAGCGTTGGATTATTGTTTCATTTTGGTTCAAGATTAAATCACACAGAATCTGTTGAACAATTTTTTTTGGGCTTGTTTTATTTTTTGTTTAGATTTTAATTTTGGATCATTTCGTTCGTCTGTTTTAGTTTTTGTGTTTTTTAACTGGTTGAGAAAGTTTGAACTGTTTTCTGTCGCGTAAATTGTTTTTCATCAGTTTAAACTGTCTTTGACTGTTTTTAACAGTTTTTAACTGTTTTCAACAATTTTGACTGTTTTTACTGATTTTTGATAGTTTTTCGTCGATTTTCTGAATTCTCATCAATTTTAGTGTGTTTTTGTTTGTTTTTTTTAGCTTAACTGTTTCTAATTTTCTTTTACTGATTTCACTGCATAGATCCTTTAACTGATCAAATTTTTTTAATGGCAGATAGTCTAAAGGAGATGAGAGAGAGAAGATTGCTGAACTGGAAAAGAGCATTGTGAATTATAAAGAGAAATACATAAATATGTACACTGAGAATTATGCTAATGAGCAATATATCAAAGATGTAAAGAAATATCATAAAATAGAATGTGAAAAAATCGAGAAAGAATATGAGTATAAAATTGAAGAACTCGAGAACACTCTCAGTTCTGTAAGAAAAGATAATGATGAGAATTTGAAGACTTGGAGTAAAACTAATAAAGATCTTTTCAATAAACTCAAAGAGGTTAGAAGTGCACTTTTAATTGAAAAAAACTCTCCAAAGAATAATACAGAGACAAATGATTTAACTGAGAAGTTTCATAAATCTGAAAGTGATCTGATTGAGCTAAGAAAGCTTTTGAATTTAGAGAAAGAAAATGTTTTGAAAGCGGAGAATGATTTGAATATTGAAAGGAAAGTTTTAGAGAAAGAAAAGAATAAGATTATAGAGATTGAGAAAAGAT
>NW_020203723.1:0-2338 GCF_001531365.2 Cynara cardunculus var. scolymus | reverse complement strand
AAAAGAAATATGATTTAGTTACTGTAGAAAGAGACCAGCTTTTACAAAAAGTCAAAGACTTTTCGTGTGCTAAAAGCCCAACTGGTTCTCAATCACAGTGTAAAACCAACTTTTATAATTGTTCATATTCGAACAGTTATTCAAGTTTATACAAGTAGTCCTAAATCTAATGTTTCTAAGAACTATTCCTGTTCTAATCAATATTCTCAAGGATATGTCATTGGATCACCCAATTATTCTTCAAAAATTAAAAGCATTTGGGTTAATAAGTCTGAATCTGTTTTATCTCATACACCTGTTGTTACTAACAATCTTTCTTGCATTATGAGATCCACTAATGATCTGATCAATCTTAGCAAGAGAAGGATTATGTACTCAACATGCAGGACCAATAATTTTGTCAATAACAAAAGGTTCAACATGTGGCATGGAGATAACAATTATCAGAACAACTGGAAATGCAAGAACAAGTATGATCAAAATTTCTGGTATGGTTCATATTTTATTCCTGATCATCCTGTTAATAGTGCTGAAAAGAAAATACCTTATAGAAATAAATGGTTTGGTAATTACAACATACCTCAACCAGATACTAACAAAATAGGACCCAAGTTTGTTTGTGTACCAAGATGTAACAACTCTGCACTTTTGGATTTCCACGTTAGGACCTTATTTTGGAATCTTCATTAGAAAACTAAGTCTTTTAGAATTAATCTTATCCAGAGTATGATCTTGAAGAGGTCGCCTATTCGATCAGAAGTTATGGCGTCAGCCATAGAGGCTCTGATGATAGCCACAGAGGCTCTGGTGATAGACACAGAGGCTCTTGTACTATCTACAGAGGCTCTGGTGCTATCTACAGAGGCTCTGTTGCCTCTTTTCAGAGACTCTGTTGTCTTTTCTCAAAAACTCCGACAACTCTTCACGGAGACTCTGTGTCTTCTCACAGAGGCTCCGGTAACTCTTCTTAGAGACTATGTCTTTTCACAGAGGCTCCGAAAACTCTTCACAGAGACTCTGTGTCTCTTCACAGAGGCTCTGGCATCTCTTTGCAGAAGCTCTGTGTCTCCTCATAGAAGCTCTGGCGTCTTTTCTTCGCAGAGGCTCTGTTGTCTTCTTTCTGAGGCGCTGGTTGCCCATACTTGATCATTTCAGTGCGGCAGCTGGTCTTGTTCCAGACTTGGACATTTTGGTTATTTTATATTTTTGGGTCTTAAATTAAGGAAATGTATAAGTCCTTGGGCTTGGGCCTTTAGAGGTCAGCCCACTACTCTTCTAGAAGCCTCATATAAATACCCCTCTTCTCTTTTAAAAACTCTTCATTATTCAAAAAGCTCTAGTCTTTCTCATTCTCCCTCTCTAAAAAATTCATCACCTTCGAGCCGAACTCGTCTTCCTGCAAGTTTAGGATCGCTGCTGTGTTCGAATTGTTCTTTTCTGCCTCGTCTTCAATAAGGTATGCTCCTAAAATCATCTATTCCTCTTTAAAGTGTTCAAATTCCTATTTTCTCTTCCTGCTCAACTCAAGCTTCGGAATTTAAAGATGATGAGATTATCCATCGAAGACATGCATATGTCTTCATCAGATGATAATCTGTGATCCAGAAACCTTTTTAATCCCAAAAGAGAAGAAGAGAGTTCTTACATTCTAGGGACCGATTGCACCTTCGGGTGACTTGGGTCTTGCATGCATCTCTAAATCAAATCTTTCATCTTGTAGCTTTCCAAGACCCAAAAATTCCCAATTGTTTTCTTTTCCTTTCTGGATCTTACTCAAGAAATGAGAATTTGGGGTATTATTTGTCTCTATTCCTGGAAATATAGAGTCGAAACCATCCCCATTTGCTGCCATTCTTGGGAAGGGTGTTAAACCCACCCAAAATCTTCAAATTCCAATAGATGGCGGCTGCCATCATTTGCTTTAGAAGGGCATTAAATGATGCCATTATTTGAATTATTGGAGATATTCGTTAAGGCTAATATTTAAAGTATCCGCTACATTGGTATTAGTATCTGGCGGACTGCATTGAAAACAGTTTTTACCYAACTTAAGTTTTGGAGGTTTAGAAGTTCTTATTAAGTATTGGTTGCTCTGTCAGGAAGTCCGAGCAGGTGATAGCAGGTCTCTTAAGGAAACAATTGATATTCGCCAAACTGTGAGTTCACGGCCCCACTTTTACTGTTTTGTTATTTTGGGGGAAAGGCATGACAGCAAGCTTTGCATGTTTAATTGTTTGAAACCTCTAGACTATGGAAGTGCATAGTCGGGTTTCTAAGTTGTATTTGTTTCTGTTTTGCACTATAATATAAATGCTAAATTGATATGTTTGAGAATATA
>NW_020203722.1:14352-16095 GCF_001531365.2 Cynara cardunculus var. scolymus | reverse complement strand
CTTACCTTTCTTCCCAAATCTCATAATACCTTTCCATGGAGATACTTTTAACATTACAAAGTCACCTACGTTAAATTCAATCGATTTTCTTTGTTTGTCGGCATAACTTTTCTGTCGATCTTGGGCAATTTTGATTTTTGTTCGAATCTGGTCAATCTTTTCAGCCGTTACTAGCACAATTTCGGGACCTGTCAACTGTTTTTCACCTACCTCATTCCAACACAACGATGTTCGACATTTTCTTCCATATAGGACTTCATAAGGTGTCGCTTGGATGCTGGAGTGATAACTATTATTGTAGGAAAATTCTATCAACGATAAATGTTCTTTCCATGATCCCCCGAAGTCGATGACACAAGATCTTAACATGTCTTCGAGAGTTTGGATGGTTCTTTCACTTTGTCCATCTATTTGTGGGTGATAAGCCGTACTTAATCTGATTTGTGATCCCAAAGCTCTTTGCAGACTTTCCCAAAACTTTGAAGTAAAGCGACTGTCTCTATCAGATATGATGGACAATGGAACTCCATGTCTAGTCACAATTTCTTTAATATAGATTTGAGCCAATCTTTCCAATGAATAAGTCTCTTTCATTGGTAGGAAATGTGTACACTTTGATAGACGATCCACTATTACCCATATTGCATCATAAGCTTTTGGAGTTCGGGGTAATTTCGTGATAAAGTCCATCGTAATGTCATCCCATTTCCAGATTGGTATTTCCAATGATTGTAGATTCCCATAGGGCCTCTGATGCTCTATTTTAAYTTGCAAACAAGTTAAGCATCGTTCTACATATCTTGCAATGTCTTTCTTGAGACCTGGCCACCAATAAAATGTCTTTATATCTTTATACATCTTGTTGGTACCTGGATGGATGGAATAACGGGACTTGTGGCTTTCATTTAAGATGGTTTCTCGTGTATTCCCATAATTTGGTACCCATATCCGACCTTGGAATCATAATATTCCTTCCCCATTAGGTTCCATAATGGAAATTATTTTACCCACTTTTTCTGATTTCTTGTTTTCTTCCTTGACAGCCTCTGTTTGGCATCTCTGTATTTTCTTATGTAAATCTGGGTTTAAACTTATTTTCATCGCCACTGCCTTGATAGTTCCACTTCTCTCTTTATGACTCAGAGCATCGGCTACAACATTAGCCTTTCCTTGGTGATACAAAATTTCATAGTCATAGTCATTAACTATTTCAATTCATCATCGTTGCCTCATATTCAGATCCTTCTGATTGAACAAGTGTTGTAGGCTTTTGTGATTTGTATAAATTTTACACTTCGTTCCCAATAGGTAATGCCTCCAAATCTTTAAACAAAAACCACAGCCGCCAATTCCATGTCGTGAGTTGGATAGCGCTTTTCATGATCTTTTAATTGTCGAGATGCATATGATATGACTTTCCCTCTGTGCATCAAGACACAGCCTAAACCCAACTTTGATGCATCACTATATACCATAAAGTCTTCAGTTCCATCGGGTAAAAATAGTATCAGGGGGCTGCAAAGATGATCTTTTAACAACTGAAAGGTTTTCTGCTGTTCTTCTTCCCACTGAAATTTAACATTCTTTCGAGTTAATTTCATCAAAGGCATGGCTATTTTAGAGAAATCTTGAATAAACTTGCGGTAATAGCCTGCCAATCCCAAGAAACTTCGAATTTCAGATGGTGTTTTCGGTGCCTCCCATTTTGCAACGGCTTCAATCTTTGCTGGATCTACCTTTACT
>NW_020203722.1:10021-11057 GCF_001531365.2 Cynara cardunculus var. scolymus | reverse complement strand
TCTCCTTGATATGCCACCCTTATTTCTTCTTCAAAATCTATGAACTAGTTGAATGAAGAACCGCAGTCACAACCATCTTATCGAATCCTCATTCATAGTTTTATCCATAACATGTATAGATTAATTCCAAATGAAGACATATCAAAATCACAATCGTCTCAAAAGAATATTCTCTATAGTTTTCAACCAACAGTTTTATCATCAAAACTCTGAATATTCAAGAACAACCAGTTCTTGCAATAATATTTCCAAACTCAAATCCTTTTATATCCTTTCAACAGGATATCATTTGAAAATTATTTTAAAGAAGCAACCTGTTCTTTATCTTTCCTAAAACGGTTTAATACACAAATATATAACAATAACACCTTTAAACTATCAAAATAGTTTTACCATCTTTTCTTCAAAACCAATATCAAAACCCAGTAGTTTATATAATAAAATATATMAAGATTCTAGTCATCAAAAACTCACAGTGTAAAATCAACAGTATTTATAAAACTCACAGTTTATAATCAACAGTAGTTTAAAAACTCACCTTAATAATCACAGTTTCTGCAGTTTTAAAACACACAGCAAATCACAAGCTCTTCAAACAGCTTTGAACAAAAGATTTGTTCAAGAATACTTCTCACCACCACAACACTCCTTTTCTCTTTCAACATATTTTTCTTCAAATGAAATGATAAGATATAATCTTATCTTTTAATTTATTTAAATACTCTCACCATGGCGGTGGAAATTATTTTAATTATAAAACTCATAGGCGGTGAAAGCTTTATCCAATAGAAATAACCTTGGGTGGTGGGTTTTTAATTATAAAATTCATGATTTCTTAACTATGAAGGTATAAGTTTTTAAATATTATAATAATGTTTCCACCAGGATATCTTATCACAAATATGCACCACCTCATGTATGCTTCACACCACATGCATATATGTATAAGTTACATGCATATCATGCCATCTTTTCACATATATGCATGCACAATATCATGTTCACATTTCACATATATAGTTCATGCATTTCTACT
>NW_020203722.1:7834-9941 GCF_001531365.2 Cynara cardunculus var. scolymus | reverse complement strand
CACTACCTTTATGGTACCAAATGCACTGTGTTCACTGATCACAAAAGCCTTCAACACATCCTCAACTAGAAGATGTTAAATATGAGGCAGAGAAGATGGGTTGAACTGCTTAGTGATTACGACTGTGAAATCAAATACCATCCCGGCAAAGCAAATGTGGTGGCTGATGCTCTGAGTAGGAAGGAAAGAGTGAAACCAACAAGGGTGAGGGCGTTGGGAACAATAGTAAGCACCAGTCTTAAGGAACAAATTCTCAAGGATCAAAAAGAGGCATTAAGGAAAGAGAATTTGAAGAATGAAACTCTACACCGCATAGAGATTAAGTTTCAACTGAAATCAGATGGAGTTTATTACTTGGGGGACAAGGTTTGGATACCTAAGATTGGTAACCTTAGATCCATAATTTTGGATGAAGCACATCGATCAAAATACTCAGTCCACCCGGGAGCGGATAAGATGTACAAGGATCTTAAGGAACACTATTGGTGGCCTGGAATGAAGAAAGACATTGCACTTCACGTAGGCAAATGTTTAACTTGTGCAATGGTCAAAGCTGAGCACCAAAAACCATCCAGTCTACTTCAACAACCCGAGATTCCCCAATGAAAGTGGGAACAAATATCGATGGATTTCATCACAAAGCTGCCCAGAACTGGGAAAGGGCATGATACAATTTGGGTGATTATAGATCGACTGACGAAATTTGCTCATTTTCTACCTATCTGAGAAGCTGGCTCAGATTTACATAAACGAAATAATTACTCGGCATGGAGTACCTATCTCCATTATCTCAGATAGGGACAGTCGATTTACGTCAAGATTTTGGCAATCACTTCAAAGAGGGTTGGGTATACGTCTGGATCTAAGTACTTCATACCACCCTCAGACTGATGGACAGACAGAAAGAACAATTCAGACATTGGAAGACATGTTGGTTGCATGTGCCATAGATTTTGGTGGAAGCTGGGATATGCCCCTTCCGTTAGTAGAATTTGCATACAACAACAGCTATCATACCAGTATTCAATGTGTGCCTTATGAAGCATTATATGGACGTAAATGCAGATCACCACTCAGTTGGCTAGAAATTGGCAATCGGCAATTAACTAGACCTGATACTGTCCAAGAGACTACTGACAAAATTGTAATCATCAAAGATCGACTCAAGGCTGCAAGAGACCGCCAGAAAAGTTATGCTGATAATCGGAGGAGACCTTTAGAATTTCAAAAATTAGATAAAGTACTCCTAAAAGTCTCTCATTGGAAAGGAATAATGCGATTTAGGGAAAAAGGAAAATTGGGTCCTCGATATATTGGTCCATTTGAAATATTGTCCATTTGAAATATCCGAGAGAATTGGACCAGTGGCATATAAGTTGAAACTGCCACAAGAGCTGAGCGCTATTCATGATACATTTCATGTGTCAAATCTTAGAAAATGCTTAACCGATGAAACTCTGGTCATGCCATTGGGAGATGTGTAAATTAGCGAACATCTACGCTGCATTGAAAAACCAACAGAAATCATGGATAGAAAAGTCAAACAGTTAAGGTATAGCAAAATCCCAATTGTAAAAGTTCATTGGACTTTGAGGCATGGACCGGAATACACGTGGAAAAGAAAGGATTTCATGAAAAGCAAGTACCCCCACTTGTTCCCAATCGAGTCCAAAGTTAAGGACTGACAAATAAATTTCGGGATGAAATTTTTCAGACTTGGGGAGACTGTGACATCCATCACTCTTGGAGCATCAGGTCAGCACTCTTGTAGGGTACTTATATTTAGAGCTATATTTATTTAGGATATAGTCATGATTGATTAGAATTCATCTGCCTTGGCTCCCAAAAAGTATAGTGCAGTGAGACTTGCTTCGACAAGTACCGGATAAAGTTAACTTATGTAATGCCAAAATATATTAACAAATGCTCCAAAAATAATAAAGTTGATATTATAACATCCAAATTAAAATATAAAAGTCTCATTTGAGTGTCCAAATAATTTTACCAAAAATGTGGAACTTGGATCTAATAATGTTACCTTTATCAATTTTGTCAAATGGTATTTTGATATAAAGTTAAATGGATTTTTATATTGATTAAAAGAAAA
>NW_020203722.1:4329-6249 GCF_001531365.2 Cynara cardunculus var. scolymus | reverse complement strand
AGTCCCACCCAAAAAGGGGTGCACATTACCTATGTTTTATTGGTCTAATCATGTGGAATTTAGACTGTAATAACCCTCATAATCCCATATACATATAATTCACATCATCATACTCATAATACTAAAAACAGTATTATTACAAAACATGGACTAACAAAATATATCTTTAATACATATATGAACAAACTATTATCATCATTTATACTTTTCTTTTGCCCTTATCTTGCAAAGTATGCTGACCTGAAAACAGGTTAGTCCAACAACTGAGCGTTAGACCAAAAGGTCTAGTGAGTGTATAAATCTCATACAAACAATATACATTCCAAACAATCAGTTTAGAATCAAACATGTTCTGAAACATAAACATATTTATGTTTCTCACTCGCGGTTACACCGCCATTTCATCTCTCTCGCGGTTAGACCGCCATTTCATCTCTCTCGCGGTTACACCGCCATTACATCTCTCTCGTGGTTACACCGCCATTTCATCCCTCTCGCTGTTACACCGCCATTACATCTCTCTCGCGGTTACACCGCCATTTCATCTCTCTCGTGGTTACACCGCCATTACATCTCTCTCGTGGTTACACCGCCATTACATCTCTCTCACGGTTACACCGCCATTACATCTCTCTCGTGGTTACACCGCCATTACATCTCTCTCGCGGTTACACCGCCATTTCATCTAAAAAACATTTAAAAAACTTTCTATCTCTTTATCCGGACTTGAAGACCGGTCAATCTTGTTTGGATAACAAGTCCGGTCAACAAACACTTGAAATTATCTTTGTCCGGATTACAAATCCGGACAATACTTCACTTTCATTGTTAACCGGTTTAAATATAAACCGGACAATACATGGCCCAACCATCGACCGGTTTAAAGTAATCCGATCAATACATTACTCAAATTCTGAGCGGTTTAAACAATATCCGGTCACCTCTTGGCCAGTTTAAAAGATATCCGATCATCTCTTGGCCGGTTTATATGATATCCGGTCACCTCTTGTCCGGTTTAGACAATATTCCGGACAAGGCATGGGCGGTTTAATTATTCGGATTTCAATCCGGACAACACTTGTACAGTTTAAACAAGAACCCACATAAAATGCTATAGAGTTCATAATAACCAGTTCCAAATGCTTATCAAATTGTATATAAGCAATTCATATCCAAAGCTCTAAAACACTCACCTTTTAGAAATCAAATAACAAAGCTTTTGAATCCTCTTCTTAGCAACCCTTCTGATTCTTCACAGAAAAGCCTTCCGAATATAGTATGTGTGTGTGTACCTTTCCTTCTTCCCAAAAATCCTATATATACATAAGAAAGAAAAGAGGAGAGGTGGTGGGTCGGCACAACCAGCCGACCTCCCCCCTTTTTTTTTAAAATTTTAAATGATCACTTATATATATATATATTACACTCACACATACA
This sequence comes from Cynara cardunculus var. scolymus, assembly GCF_001531365.2. NCBI lineage: Eukaryota > Viridiplantae > Streptophyta > Magnoliopsida > Asterales > Asteraceae > Cynara > Cynara cardunculus. The sequence continues at coordinate 4,812 of NW_020203722.1, read as the reverse complement.
TACCCGTATATACATATATAAATATATATATATATATATATAAACCTGAAATAACAACCAGAATATTACAATATCCCCTCCTTAAAAGAATTTCGTCCCAGAATTCCATTAAGTAAACAGATAAGGATATTTCATTCGCATTTCCGATTATGATTCGCAGGTGGCATCTGGTCCTTTATGATAACGCCACTGAACCTTTACTAATCCAATCTCTTTGTTTCAAAATTTCTTCACCTTGTAATCAGTAATCTGTTCAGGGGTTTCTTCATAGCATAACTTTTCATCTACCTTAATCTCAGGTAATGGTACTGCCACTTCTGGAGTTATTAGACACTTCCTCAAATTTGACACGTGAAACGTGTCATGAATTCCACTTAATTACAAACGAAGTTCTAACCTATAAGCCACTTCCCCAACTCTTCCCACAATAGGGAATGGTCCAATATATCTTGGACTTAACTTCCCTCTTTTTCCAAAACGTAC
>NW_020203722.1:1493-2764 GCF_001531365.2 Cynara cardunculus var. scolymus | reverse complement strand
ATTAGTACACAACCCAAACCCATCTTTGACGCGTCACTATATACCACAAAATCTTCCATTCCATCTGGTAAAGATAGAATTGGTGCACTGCATAGCTTATCTTTTAACACTTGAAAGGCCCGAGCTTGTGCTTCATCCCACTCATATTTCACATTCTTCTTGGTTAGCTTCGTTAATGGAGTAGCGATACGAGAGAAATCTTATATAAACTTACGGTAATACCCAGCCAGTCCGAGAAAACTTCTGACTTCAGTTGGAGTCTTTGGAACTTCCCACTTTTCAATAGCTTCAATCTTGATTGGATCTACTTTAATCCCTTCTTCTGAGATAACATGCCCCAGAAACTGAACTTCTCGTAGCCAAAATTCACATTTTGACATCTTGGCATACAATTTCTCTTGTTTCAACAATTCCAGAAGTAATCTCAAATGATGTGCATGTTCTTCTTCCGTCCGAGAATATATCAGAATATCATCAATGAAGACAATCACAAATTAATCAAGATAGGGACTACACACCCTATTCATCATATCCATAAATGCTGCAGGCGCATTTGTGAGTCCAAATGGCATAACCAGAAACTCATAATGACCATAACGTGTACGGAATGCTGTTTTCGACACATCTTCATTTCAAAATTTCAATTGATGATAACCAGATCGCAAATCAATCTTTGAAAAATAAGTAGCCCCAACCAATTGATCAAACAAATCATCAATTCTTGGGAGAGGATACTTATTCTTGATTGTCAGTTTATTCAACTCCCGATAATCAATGCACATCCTCATTGATCCATCCTTCTTTTTAACAAAAAGTACCGGTGCACCTCACGGGGAAGTACTTGGTCTGATAAAACCTTTATCCAACAATTCTTTCAATTGAGACATTAACTCCTTTAACTCAGAAGGAGCTAATCTATATGGTGCACGTGCAACGGGTGTTGTTCCAGGAATTAATTCAATCTGGAATTCTATCATTCGATCTGGAGGCAAATTTATCAAATCTTCTGGAAATACCTCAGGGAATTCCCTTACGACTGGGATATCTTTCATCTTTCCCTTCTATTTCTTCATATCTATAACATATGCAAGAAAACTAACACATCCTTTCTGCACATACTTCCTAGCTTTTAGAACTGAAATTAGGCTAGAGTAACGATCCCGTTTATCTCCATAAATCACAACTCTTCCTTTCTCAGGTAAGTCTATATGAATCATCTTCAAATTACAGATTATATTGGCTTGATTTTCAGCTAACCAATCCATGCCTAT
>NW_020203722.1:0-1297 GCF_001531365.2 Cynara cardunculus var. scolymus | reverse complement strand
TTATGACATCGAGTACACGCCTTATTATTAAACCTTGAGACTGGTCGATTCACATTTTCCATAAACCTCGGTCTACGGAAATCAATTACTGTAGTTTCCTCTTTTCTTTTCTCTCCAACCCTTTCTTGCGGTTGCCGGTTAATATCTTGTTCTAATATTTCAGTAGCATCAACTGCCGCTTGAAATGTTGTCGGATTCCTGGATATCACATACTTCGGAAGATTTGAATCCAATCCCCAGATATACTTTCTCACTTTACTGTTTTCAGATATAATATAGGCTTCAGGAAATCTAGATTGTTCCATGAAAACTTCTGTATACCCACGGACTGACATGTTTCCTTGCTCAAGACGAAAGAAATCATCTTTCAACTTTCTTACTGCAGCTTCAGGACAATACTGCATTTTAAACTTAACCACAAATTCTTCCCAAATCATAGTCTTCAAAATGTTCGGATCTGAACTAGACAGGACTTCCCACCAATACAATGCACTTGATCTCAGACGTGACACAACAAACATAACTTTATCCTCTTCTGCACTTTTACTGATTTGCAGACTCAACTCTATCTCCTTAAGCCAACACATAGCTTTAACAGGATCACGTTCCCCAGAAAACTTAGGAGGTTTACAAGGAAGAAACATCTTGATATCTCCTCTCTTTTGCACTGAGGACGAAGTGAGGGGTACAGATGTACCATTACCGGTGTACTAGCTCCGGCTTCCTCCTGATCGGAATTTCTTACCACATTTGGATTAGTTTGGTTTGTACGCTTTAACAAATTTACCAAACTTCCCTAAAACTTTCCCAGCTCTGCTACTAACATATCTTGAGTAATATACTCAGGGTCAGAAACATTATGTCTACCCCTTGCTCTTCCTCGACCACGGCCAGACATTGAACTTTCTTGGACCGACAATTCCTGTTCTACACGAGTTTCTTGTCTAGTACCTCTACCTCATCCCCGTCCCCTGTTACGACTTCGCGTTTCTATTACATTTTCTGGATCCTCTCCTTGCGTAACATTCCTTCTTCCCCGACCTCTTCCATAGCCAGTAGAGGTCCTTTCCGATTGATTGGGATTATCTGCCATTTCTCCGTACGTAACCTTTTCTGTCACATTTAAACATACATGATTATTCTCATAATCATAACATAATAACACATTTATCCTCATGTCTACTCATACTCAGATTATATCAGTCATATATAATCTATCTTTCTCATAATAGTTTAAGCTATAACATATTCCCATGTTCATAGACCCAGTGAAACCTATTATCATAACTTTCCACAC
>NW_020203721.1:7386-17215 GCF_001531365.2 Cynara cardunculus var. scolymus | reverse complement strand
AACTTATCTTTCCGCAAACAATCTTGTAAAATCTGTATTGATCTTCTTTATCAATATATATTTTAAATTTGAAAATTGTGTTTGTATTCATCCCCCCCCCCTTCTACAAACTGTTTAGTATTCTTGTAGACCCTTTTGGGACCAACAGAAACCCTTACGCGCCGGTTTCCTCTTAGGGTAATCGAGAATCACAGTCCCACCATACCTCTTGGCTGCCTCATAGCAATCCACCACTGTCTCGATCCTCATTTCTTCGACTGGGGCGACGTAGACTTGTTGAATCACATAAGCTTCTTCGGGTTGATGTTGATAGTGAAATAGTTTGTTCAGAGTTCGTCTTGGTGGAACACTTACCTTAGATAACCAGGGCTTAGGCTTGGACTAGTTCCCACCAGAAAAATCATCAAGGAGAGCAAACGCATCAGCTCCAATCTTGGCAAGATTAGGTTTTGACTTGGAGTCATGATACGACATTTTTAACTAAGTTTGTGGTTGGAGTAAAAGGGATGGGCAAGCTGATGTCTGTGGTGTAAGGTTGAGATTGAGATTGAGGCTGGAAGGTTGTAGATTCAACAAAGAACGAAGCAGTACTTTGTCGTGACTGAAACAAAGGTTAGAAATGAAATTTTTATGCGTATTATGAAGCCAAATATAATTGATGGTCAAGTTTATTTATAGAAAGAGCAAGATATAAGTGTTATYATAGGCATAAAGCTAAGAATCATGAAAAACGTAGTAGAAACGACTGAGATAGCCGCATTCAGGGGCAGAGCCTTAAATTTGTACTAGGAGGAGAACCATATAGAAAAGAATAAAAATAAAAGTTGCATTTCTAAATCGCCTGCTTTTCTTTCCATCCAATTTGTGAAGCCTAAGCCAGAAAGACTCACCGCCTGCTTGATCTCCAATACTTGGTATGAAAACAACATAAACAATGGTCCCATCGGTAGAAAAGGGCTGGATTAGTGGTGTAAAGGAGTCAAGTAGCAGGTTATTTGAGTTCGCCTTGAGAAAATAATATCAGACTCAAGCTCGATTGACTTTTTCAAAGTCGGGCTCGAGCTCGAATATTTTTTCAATGTTTGCGCTTGAGCTCTATGCTCGTTTATGAGCTCAAATTCGAGATCAGTTAACTCGTTTATTTTTCTCAAACTAGATGATTTTTATATTTTGATTATATAATTTATAAACATGTAAATATATTTTGCTCGAAAAAATGTATTTTCAAATGGTTCACTCGGCTCGTAAAGTTTAATCAAGCTTTCGAACGAGTCGAGTCGAAGATTGACGTTATGGGGACAGACTCGTTAAGTTAAGTGATCTTTATTTGTTCGAGATTGACCATGGAGTGCAACCTGTAGAGTACATCTAACGCACAATCTCTCTATCTTAGTTATTGTGTATTGGACAAGCAATTTGTCTCTACTTCTGCCGGTCGACGTCCCGACATTTGGAGACATTCATCGGGTAATTCCACACACCATTGATCAATAAGAGAAGAGATATAGAACATATAGCAAGTTAAAGCAACTCGTTAAAAGCTCGAATCATTTACACACGTAGGTCCACCAGACACAAAGCTATGGTGTTCGGTGCAAAGGTGGAGGGGTGGGTGTTCCTTGTTCCTGCAGATGTGTCGTGTGTTTTTGTAATGTGAAAGCTTGATATTCTATGATTTGGAGATACGGGAGACCAAAGTTTTGTGATGTCAAGTTATTAAGCAAAGCCTAAATTACTGGGAGGAGCCCAACCCATTAGAAATTGAATACATGGGTCTATTACTAAAAAAATGAGTAGGACCTAAATGCCAATACATTAAGAAGAAGAGAAAAAGTTGAGGGGAGCCAATGCACCCTATGGTGCTCATGTAGCTTTGCCCCCGATCGCAATCGGTTTGAAAGTCAAACTAGTTCACTTTTGGTATGCTGCATGCATACAATTTGACGTTTCATGGATACATATGTCGCGAATATGAAATAAGGAGTGACGAGTGAGTTGTTTGGTGAAACCATTGTTAGTTAGAGACAGAGTCGCATGGCTCAAATCGCATATACCTCTATTGTTCATGACATTTAGATGAGTCTAGGTTTACATTATGTGCCGATATTAGTTTCGAAAAGAATGTTTAGACACTTGTTACATTTGTATGTATGCTCTTTGTCTAGGTGTGAGTATTAATCTAATTCATGTCTAATAAACCTACACGACCACGTGAGTATTCATGTCACTTACAAAACATATATATCGGGTATGTTTTTAGATAAAAACGACATGTTTTATATTATATATTTTAAAATATTAGCATGCTAAAAGTATTTTGAGATATCTGTTTGCGTCATGCATAAAAACATTATTTCAACTATCGTTAATTTTTCCTTCTGTTACGTATCTTACTAATTTCCCTCTTGTTTTCTTATACGAAGTTCTTTATTTTATAAATTTCTAAATAAATTATAAATAGTCATTATTGATTCCATATACTTTATACTTTACATAGTGTCACGCTATTGAAATTTCATCACATATATGATAAGATTCTCTGGCCATTCACATGTATTAATGTACTAAGTATTACTCAATAAGCATTCTTTGATTCTTATCCCTTTCTTATTGATAAATATTTGATCCCTTTGTCTTTGAAGAAAAAGATGGATGCTATTATGTATTCATGGAATTTCCTTTTCTCATAGTTCATCTATTAATTGGATATATAAGAATGTATTTTGTTTTTAAATTTTGTTAAAAATATGATTTATTTGTAGTAACAAACCTTTTAAGTCTAAAAATTTCATCAATCAATCTTGAGATTCTAAATAATTTACAGTTAAAATAACGTACACCATGAATTTTCGTACGTTGTTCGATCATATCTCCATTTTTGACTAACACCAATTTAAATTTATCATTCATACATCGGGTGCATGCATTATTTTAAGTTTCTTTTTTGCGTTGTCCCTAATAACTCATACATATATAAGAGGTTGTTTGGTAATTTTTTTGTGTTAGCGTTAAATAGGGTAATAATAACGTATACATGAATTTTCGTTTGATGTTTGATCATATCTCCGTTGTTGTGACTAACGCCAATTTAAATTTATCATTCATGCATCGGGTGCATACATTATTTTAAGTTAATTTTCTTTTTTTGCGTTGTCCCTAATAATTCATACATACAATCCGCCCACCAAATGTGCGACCACAATTTCATCAGAGCTATTTCTTATTGTTTTCCCCAAAAAAGTGGGAACTACAAGCAAAAAACAAGTTTTCTGGAAGTTTCTACATGCACAAGAAAATTTGATTTTTTTGTCCGTAATCTTTTCAGATGTATATGTGACCAAAAAGTTCTATAAAATAGCTCTCTAAAATCTCCATTTTAGTTGGAACACACATCAACATTAATGATAGAGAAGAGAAGGAGAAGGAGGGATGTGACCTGTATCTAGAGGATAAGTTTAAATACCACACTTGATATTAATACTTCACATATAACATGTATTTGTACAGGAAGTGATACACAAAGATACTGGGAAAGTTTAGATATAACTGACTTCAATACGTGTGGCAACTTAACAACACACTAGTGTATAACAAGGCATACATCACCCAAACCAGATACCAACACATATAGAGAAATTGTAGACATGTTGCAAGGATTCTCAAAAAAGGAAGCCCCTACGAGCAGGTTTCCTTTTAGAGTAATCTACAATCACAGTCCCACCATACTTCTTGGCTGCCTCATAGCAATCCACAATCGTCTCAATCCTCGTTGCATGAATCGGGGCAACATACACTTGTTGTCGAACAACATAAGCTTGTTCGCGTTGATATTGATAGTGAGACAATTTATCAAGAGGTTGAACTGGTGAAGTACTTATATTTGACGATGAAGGCTTAGGCTTGTACTTGTGCCCATAGGAGAAATCATCAAKRAGAGTAAAAGCATCGGCTCCAATCTTGGCAAGCTCGGGTCTTGACTTGGAGTAACACGACATTTTTTTATTCAAGTTGTTTGCTAGAAGGTATAAAAATGAACGAAAGGGATGAGTTTGTTATACTTGCTTATGGTGAGTATTTATAGGAGAGACCACACATTTTTCTATAGATAGCTTAATACAACCCATTCAATATGCAAACATTCTTGGAGGCTAGCTAGACTTACTTCTGTTTTTAGGTTATGGAACGAAAGAACAAATACAAATTCTTTTGCAAATGGAGTAGTATCTAACATTAAATTACACACACCGAAAGTGAGACGAGCATATTGACACTTTATTTTTAACGTATTCAGTATTCTTAATYAATCCACGAAACATATAATAAAATGTATTATTCAACATGTGCTATGGTAATATTAGTTTATACATGTATTTTAAAAAAAGAAGTAATATTTTGATGGTTTTTCTTGGGTTGTTAAATCTAAGATGCATTCAAACTTATGTGACTAAGACAATTGAGTAACATTCGCTAAGCTTAATCATTGCTTATATTCTATGGACCCAATATCTAGTAATTGATTTTTTATTCCCTTTACAAAGCTTATTTAAAGATTTCATTTTGGATATAACTAACAAGATTCCGTTCTGAAACCAACACTTTTCTTACTAATTTTACGAAAAATGCCGCGAAGGCCATCTTCAATCACGTTTCTTTAATACGTCTCTAAATCACCAAATGTACCATATAGTAATCATAATTATAATAAAATTGGGTTTATAAGACTTCTAAAATTGCCAAGTGTCATAATAGAGTGTTTTATTGGACTTAAATTTATAGGACCACCTAAAAGAACGTCTTATATAAAAGTGTTACAACAAATTTGTATGACGTTTTCAAATGTCATAACAAGGTTTTTAGTACATTTTTCAAATAAAGTGTTATATTAGTTATTTTATCGGACACTATTTGAAAAAATGTTTTATAAACACACATGTCCTATAAAAAGATAGATTTACAGGACAATTTCTCAAAAACGTCTTATAAAATAGCTAATACGATATTCTATTTCGAAAATATCTTATAAACTTGTTACAACGCTTAAGAATGTCCTATAAACCTATTTTAAGACKTTTAGATAGGACGTACATTTTATTGTTTAGTGCTATAGACAGTGGCGGGTCCAGAATTATTGTTCAGTAGGGTCACCTTTAAGGTAGACTAAAGACCCATAAAATYGTCCGATGTGTTTTTAACCTAATTACAACGTTTTCGAGGGAATTTTAAAAGTTTTTGATTGATTTCGAGGGATTTTTTAGTGTTTTTGTCGATTTCGAATAATTTTTTTGATTGATTTCATCATTTTTTTTGGATTCAACAGTTTAAAGCACAAGGACTTGAATACAACATTTTTGTTTCAACAATCTCCTCCTTTGGATTCAAGTCTAAAAATAGAAAATTCTTCAGATCTTTAAAACTTCAACTTTATCAACAATGATCTTTAGAATTCATTCAGAAGCTTGATATCTGAAATTTGATTTTTCAAGGCTTTTGAACAATCTCACCTTTTAGAAAAACTCTCTCTTTACAAGACTTCTTTCAAATTTTAGAAACTTCACAATTTTCTCCATTCTTTAATGATCTCCCCCAAAGAATAATCTTCTTTAACTTTTAAACAATCTTCCCATGAACATTGTAGAAACAAACTTGTAATCTTACTTTGTAATTATTGTTGGTCTCAGCCGGATCTACAAGAGTTTATATGTAACAGTTTGTAAAAGGGGGGGGGGACAAATACAAACACAACAGCTTCACTTTTAAAAACTTATATTGATAAAGAAATCAATACATATTTTTACAGATTGTTTGCGGAAGAAATAAGATACAGAACTTATCTAAACAATCAAAGATAACACATTACAAATAGCAATAAAGAAAAGACTTGCTATACAGAATAGGTTAAGAAATATTGTGCTMTTCACTTGTTAAGGTGGAAGTCTTTTTYTTAGATAGAGAATTAGAAGGAGGAGTATCTTTTTGGGTAAGATCTTCAAAGTCAAGGATGCTTGGATATAGGTTGGAGAAGATAACTGAGAAGAAAGAACTACTCAGCTATATCCATTGCGTTAAATGCAATTCAGAAGGTACATAGCACGTGACAAGCTTGTCCTTTGTTGCATGTATACAGTCTTTTGGCCGTATATGAACATTCTTCCTTCATAAAGTAGGTAAGCACACTTGGAGACAATAGAGTGACTCCGTACTGTACTTTACTTTAGAGATGGGTTTGTCCTTTGTGTGCAGAASGACAGGAAAAAAAACTAATCTTTTTCAACATACATTTGTTGTCGAACCACATAAGCTTGTTCACATTGATATTGATGGTGAAACAATATATCAAGAGGTTGAACTGTTGAAGTACTTCTAGTTGACGATGAAGACTTAGRCATGTACTTGTGCCCACAAGAGAAATCATCAAGGAGACTAAAAGCATCTGTCCCAATCTTGGCAAGCTCGGGTTTTGACTTGGAGTAATACAACATTTTTTTTTATTGAAATTGTTTTCTAAAGGGAGTAAAATACATGAAAGGGATATGAGGTTGTTATATTTGCTTAAGGTGAGTGTATAGGAGAGAATACACACTCTTATATAGAAAGCTTAGTACAACCCTACACGACCATGTGAGTGTTCATGTGACTTACAAAATATATATATATATATATATATATATATTTGGTTTGTTTTTAGATATAAATGACATGTTTTGTGTTATATGTTTTAAATTATTAGCATGCTAAAAGTATTTTGAGATATCTGTTTGTGTCATGCATGAAAACGTTATTTCCAACATCTTATTTCAACTATCGTTAATTTTTCCTTCTTTCATGTATCTTACTAGTTTCCCTCTTGTTTTTTTATACGAAGTTCTTAATTATTTTTATAATTATCTACATAAATTATAAATAATCATTATTGATTCCATATACTTTATACTTCACATAGTGTCATGCTATTGAAATTTCATCACATATATGATAAGATTTTGTGGCCATTCACATGTATTAATGTCCTAAGTATTACTCAATTAGTTATCAATAAGCTTTCTCTGATTCTTTTCCCTTTCTTGTTGATATATATTTGATACTTTGTCTTTTAAGAGAAAGATGGATGCTATTATGTATTCATGGAATTTCTTTTTCTCATAGTTCATCTATTAATTGGATATATAAGAATGTATTTTGTTTTTAAATTTTGTAACAAATATGATTTATTTGTAGTAAAAAACCTTTTAAGTCTAAAAAATTCATCAATCAATCTAGAGATTCTAAATAATTCATAGTTAAAATAACGTATACCATGAATTTTCATTTGTTGTTCAATCATAACGCCAATTTAAATTTATCATTCATACATTGAGTGCATGCATTATTTTAAGTTAATTTTCTTTTATGCGTTGTCCCTAATAATTCATACATATAAAAGAGGTTGTTTGGTAATATTTTTTTGTGTTAGTGTTAAATAGGGAAATAATAAACGAACGTGTCGATTCAACCAACACTCAAAGGGAAAAAAAGGGAAAAAAATGAAAATAGTCTGTCAGATTAAAATGCTCACTTTCAATCCACCCACCAAATGTGCGTCCACAATTTCATTAGAGCTATTTCTATTTTTCCCCAAAACAAAGTGGGAACTACATGCAAAGAACAAGTTTTTTGGAAGTTTTTACATGCACAAGAAAAAAATTGATTTTTTGTCCGTAATCTTTTCAGATGTATAGGTGGCCAAAAAGTTCTATAAAATAGCTCTCTAAAATCTCCATTTTAGTTGGAACTCACATCAACATTAATGATAGTGTAGTCAAGGAGAAGGAGGGATGTGACCCGTATCTAGAGGATAAGTTTAAATACCACACTTGATATTWATACTTCACATATAACATGTATTCGAACAGAAAGTGATACACAAAGATACCGGGAAAGTTTAGATATAACTGACTTCAATACGTGTGGCAACTTAACAACGCACTAGTGTATAACAAGTCATACTTCACCCAAACCAGATACAAACACATATAGAGAAATTGTAGACGTGTTGCAAGGATTCTCAAAAAAAGAAGCCCCTACGAGCAGGTTTCCTTTTAGAGTAATCTACAATCACTGTCCCACCATACTTCTTGGCTGSCTCATAGCAACCACAATTGTCTCAATCATCGTTGCATGAATCGGGGGAACATACACTTGTTGTCGAACAACATTGTGAGACAATTTATCTAGAGGTTGAACTGGTGAAGTACTTTTATTTGACGATGAAGGCTTAGGCTTGTACTTGTGCCCATTGGAGATATCATCAAGGAGAGCAAAAGCATCGGCTCCAATCTTGGCAAGCTCGGATCTTGACTTGGAGTAATACGACATTTTTTGATTCAAGTTGTTTGCTAGAAGGTATAAAAATGAACGAAAGGGATGAGTTTGTTATACTTGCTTATGGTGAGTATTTATAGRAGAGACCGCACACTCTTATATAGAAAGCTTAATTAATACAACCCATTCAATATGCAAACATTCTTGGAGRCTAGCTAGACTTCTTTTGTTTTCACATTATGGAACGAAAGAACAAATACAAATTCTTTTGCAAATGGAGTAGTATCTCACATTAAATTACACACACCGAAAGTGAGACGAGCATATTGACACTTTATTTGTATTGTATTCAGTATTCTTAATTATTCCACGAACCATATAATAAAATGTATTAATCAACAGGTGCTATGGTAATATTAGTTTATACATGTATTTTTTTTAAAAAAAAGTAATATTTTGATGGTTTTTCTTGGGTTGTTAAATCTAAGATGCATTCAAACTTATGTGACTAAGACAATTGAGTAACATTCGCTAAGCTTAATCATTGCTTATATTCTATGGACCCAATATCTAGTAATTGATTTTGTATTCCCTTTACAAAGCTTCTGAAACCTATATTTAAAGATTTCATTTTGGATATAACTAACAAGATTCCATTCTGAGTACACTTTATTGGATTTGGCCAATTTTCTCATCCTAACACTTAAGAAAGTTTCATAAAAGGCATTTGTGTAACTCCGATTATATGACTAATCATATATACCATTTTTTATTTTGTCAGAATTTTTTTTACGAAAACGTTACCATGTAACATTTAGCAACACTAAGAAAAATGCCACGAAGSCCATCTTCAATCACGTTTCTTTAATACGTCTCTAAATCACCAAATGTACCATTTAGTAATCGTTACACCAAAATCGGGTTCATAGGCTTTCTAAAATTGCCAAGTGTCATAATAGAGTGTTTTATTGGAATTAAGTTTATAGGACCAACTAAAAAATGTCATGTATAAAAGTGTTACAACAAATTTATATGACGCTTTTGAATGTCATAACAAGTTTTTTTGAATTTTTTCAAATAAAGTGTTATATTAGCAATTTTATAGGACACCATTTGAAAAAATGTTTTATAAGCACACGTGTCTTATAAAAAGATAGATTTAGAGGTCATTTTTTCAAAAACGTCCTATAAAATAGCTAATACGATATTTTATTTCGAAAACATCTTAAAAACGTGTTACGACGCTTAAAACGTCTTATAAACTTATTGTAAGACTTTTAGATAGGACGTACACTTTATTGTTAGGTACWATAAACTTAAGTTATATAAAATACTTTACTTGGACATTTAAATATTTTGGACATCATATAAACTTAATTTTGTTGTAGTGAATGTTTTAATATGTAACTAATGCTTAAAAAACATCATTATATGTATRTCTTCAATTAATAACGCTATTTATCATTATTAAGAAAATGGACAACTTTAGATAGGTTAACTGGATGTTGAACCGTCACCACATTCCACATTA
>NW_020203721.1:0-6985 GCF_001531365.2 Cynara cardunculus var. scolymus | reverse complement strand
TGATAGATAACACCGGATATAACCAACTATAAACAATCAACTTAATACCTATGCTGGTGGTCATATTTGAAAATACCGCACTTAATAGAAAATATAGTCATGGTTCATGTCTCAACCTTTTCGCCACCAAAGTGAGTTCAYTTCTATTGCTGACACAATATATGCATTACTTTGAAGTCTGTATCATATTTCCCTTTTAATTTGTACGTGTATTATTGTCACATGTAAGTCAGAATTCACGACTATACTTTTTTGCAGACAAGCAATAAAGAAGTTAGAAACCACTAAGTTTAATGCTTTTTTTCACATCTATCATGCAGAAAACAAAGTGAAACACAGTGACACACTATATATTTTGGATATTGCTTATTTTAATACAGATGGCAGCAACATAACATGACTAGTGAATAACACAATATTCATTACTAGAATTATACCGTACCCAGTTAGATACGAAGGAACATAATTAAGATCGTAGCTATCATGTGGTTACAATTCTCAGTTAAAGAAACCGTTACGGACAGGCTTGCTTTGAGTATAATCCAGAATCACAGTCCCACCATACATCTTGGCTTCCTCATAGCAATTGGACTGGGGTAAATTGATATTGGGATAGATTTTTAGGAATTTGTATTCTTGACAATTATCTTCGAGGAAAAAGGCTTAGGCTTGGACTTGTACCCACCAGAGAAATCGTCCAAGTCTGCAAATGCATATGCCATCTGCTCCAATTTTGACAAGGTCGGTTCTTGATTTGGGAATAATGTCATTTTTAGATTGAATTAATGGATCAAGGGATGTGGTGGTGTTGTAATTTGCTTAGGGTGAGTATATATAAGATGGATCACAACTGACCATTATATAGAATGCTTAGTGCAACTATTCCCATATCAATTGGTACTGTTGCTGCTTCTAAACGACTATTCGTGACATTATTGTAGGTCGGTCTCATTCAGCGTTCCACATTCTGGAATCAAATAAATATACTCCCTTGTAAATGTGACAATATCTAACATTCCAATACACATACGAAAAGTGAAGTGAGCATATCTTTTGTCTTATCGAATGATTATACTTCAAGACCTTCTCTGAGGAGAATAGAAAAGATCATTGTGGTGGATCCATAAACTTCTATGATTGGGGGAAGATTTAATTCAAAACTAAATAACTAATCTGAACCAAGACGGTTAGGGATTATTTTATTTTTGGTTTTAACTTTTCGGTTAATGGAATAAAGATAACTTATTGGGTATGGTTTTCGGGTATTGTTTTTAAACTATTTCGTTAAAATAAATTCAGTTAAAAAGATATCAGAAAGCAAAACGTCAAGAAAATCACAAATAAAATACAAGTCAATAGCAAACCCTAAATCAAAATAACAAACCCAAATTAGATAACGAACTCAAGAATTCTAAATCAAAGAAAAAACAAATAGAAAAATAATCCCTCCATCCCAAAAAAAGATGTCCACAATTAATATGACACACAACTTTAAAATATGTAATTATTACACTTTTTAAATAACTAAATAACAATTTTACTTATAATAACAAATATCAATAAATATAAATCTATAGAATAAGTAAACAGAAAGTTCGGAAAAAAAGTAAAAATCGTGATTTATCGAATCATTAACATTATCTCATATAAAATAGAAAAATAAGACGACTATAGTTGGGTTAGGATCTTGAATGTTTGAGGCATTAAAGTTTAATTAACGAGGCATTTGAGAAATTTTAGCCACAATTATTTTTTCCACTTAGTTAGATTTATACTACTAGACTACTTTGGATGGAGTTTTTCGATGGAAAATGTCGTCGAAAATTTTGACAGATTTTAGATTATTTTTCTCTCCCAAATTTTTGATAGTTTGTGACCGATTATCGATTTCCAGAAAGCTGTCTATTTCCAAGCAAAAATCTTTGAAGGATTATCGAAGGACCATGGGTAAACATTAGATTCGACGCAAATAATGCAGGCCATCGAAAATCCGTTGAAGTCCATCGAAAATCCATCGAAATATATTCAAATAATTATTAATTAATTTTTTTTTGAAATCCGTCGAAAATCTGTCAAAGAATTCCATTGAAAATATTAAATTTTTTTATTATTTAATCTTTTTAAAATTCCGTCAAAACTCCGTCGAATTTCTCGTCGATTATCCATCACAATATATTTAAATCATTAATAATGTTTAAGATAATATATTTTAAAAGATGATCACTTCCGTCTTAGACGGATTTTAGATGGAATCCGTCGTATTGTCGAAAAGTTGTCGAAAGTTAGATAAAAACTAATTTAATTCTACTGAATAAAGATTATTAAATACAAATACGGAACTCATCGTTTACATTTTCACATGCCCTGGGACTCATGATTTGCATTTTCTCATGTTCTAAAGGCCTGTTTACTTGTGGCTTAATGAGCTTACCGGATAAACGGGCTTATTCGCACAGCCATTTTAGGCTGTTTACTTCGGGCTTATTCGCCCAGACATGGGCTTATTCGCACAGCAGGGTACCATGACTTGTCCACATTAAGCCAACAAAAAGACCTGCCTACCCTTGTAATAGAAAACCCATGCCTCTCTTTTCTCCTCCAATAGTCGCTCCTTCTCCTCCAAAACCCTAATTGGCCGATTTTGCTGCTCGATATTGCTTCTGATTTTCCTGCTCGTTATCCAATCTTCTCTTCTCCAAAGGTAACTCTTCTCCTTATCTATAGATTATGCTCGATTTTGCTGCTCGTTGATGCTCGATTCGCATATGAATATGATCGATTTATCTGTTGCTTTTGCTGCTCGTTGATGCTCGATTCGCATCTGAATATGATCGATTTAATCTGTTGATTTTGCTGCTCTTTACTGCTCGGTTTGTTTAGTTTGATTTATGTATGCAACTTGTTTAGTTTGATTTGTGGATTAGGAATTGACAAGAGACTACTGCTACTACTACACTTTCTAACAGAACTCTGAAAAGGTGAATTGAATAAATGAGGTTTTCATTTTTTCCTTTTCTTTAGTACAGTGGTATCAACACAAGGAGGAAGCACCTTATCAGTTTGGAATCAGAGTCTGCTTAAAGCAAGATATTATTTGGCTCCCATTATCACGTTATCCCTTTTCTTTAGTCTGTTGTTCAATAATGTTTAAGCTTGGATTTTTGTGTTTCAACTTGTATTTGAACTTGGCTACTTTGTGTTTGAACTTGGATTTATGAATTTATGTTTTGTTATTTAAATATTTTATTTTTCAGAAATATCATTTGCCTTAAAAAATGAACAAAAGTATACTAAACAGCCCATAGTTAATACTCAAGGGTAAATTGGTCATTTCTGTTATTCAGACTGTTGATTCAGATAGAAAAGTAAACAGCAACCCAAATTTATCCAGACAGCCAAATTTATCCAGACAGACAAATTTATCCATACAGGACTTAATATAAAATTTGGTAAACAGCCCCTAAGTCCTTGCCACTAACAGAATCAAAAAGAAACCGTTAACCCAATTAAATATGGGTGTATTTTACCCTTTTTATCCTTAATTATATTTTGTCTTTGTTATATACACACGCGCGCTAGTAAAATTGGGTTTTTAGGACACCATTAATTTTAAGCTTCCTAATAGATTGTTATATAAGACTTAATTTATGGGATCAAAATATAAAGCGTCAAGGTGTTGTAATAAGTTTATAGGATATTTTTTTTGGCTTTTTAACAAGTTAATTTTGGGACATATTTAATGTGAAGCGTCGCATTAAAAATTTTATATGACACTTTTGAGAATCCTGTAAATCCATATTTTCATAGGACACTTGTTTTTATATGACATGTTTTCAAACAGTGTTCTATAAAATTGCTAATGTAACAACTTTTTATTACAAGTGTCCTAAATAACTTGTTATGACGTCTAAAAATACTCTATAAACCAGATTTGTTTGTAGTGACGTCTACATACACATAATACACCCACCACTGTCTACAATTTCCCGAAGACACCCACCACTGTCTGTGATTTCCTCCGTCAACCCTACCATCACTTAAAAAGATGCAAGATCAACGGTTTCTTCTCCTCGTTCGCCTCCCACGTCCACCATTGCCACATACATCATTGGAACCAATCTTTTCATCTCCAATTTCCGCCAGCACCAAACCCAATCTATGTTATTTTTCTTCTGCATCTCAAAAGCTTGGATAGATTTTGACTTTGGGCTTTTAATTTGGGGATTTGATGGAAAGTCGTATTTGAGATTCGAAGATCAGGATTCTAGGTTTTGAATATGTCATTGATGGAATTTTTTAAGCATTAGATCAAAAAATGAAAATGAAAATAGATGGTTATTTGCTCGATGGAAGCCGAATCCAGGTTTTGCTAGATTATTTGCTTGATTTTTACATGCATGTGATTTTTTCTCCATTTTATAACCCTGTGGGTGTTTGCTCGATTTTTGTCAGGTTTCACAATGTTGAGGCAAAGATGACCAACAAGAATAGAGATAGGGAGGAGATGGGCTGGCAAGGGGAGAGGGAGATGGAGATGGGCTCGCAAGTGGAGAGGAAGATGGAGACAACAAGAAACTTCGTGTTGCTCACTAGAAAAGATGGTAATGATACTAGTATAGTGGGGAGGCGATAGGGAAGACCTTTGAGTATTATGTGTGTATATATACATATATATATATATATATATGTGTTCATACATACATACATATATATATATATAATACATTATAAAAATACAATAGAGTTATAACAAATGAACCTAAATAGACCAACCTACCCTTCATCCTAACGAAATGTTTTAATAGAGTTAGAGGGAGAGACTTAAAGAGCGAGAAAATGTAAAACATGAGTCTCATAATTGTATTCACTATAGGTAAAAAGTGTAAACCATACGGGACCAAATACGTAATTTACTCAAAAGTAAATTAGTATCTTAATTGCTTTTGACCTTTGGTTTCATATGTGATATATTCCCAATTTATTCAAGGGTATTCTTGCGGATACCATAAAAGGATGACCAACTATACTCTACAAACTGCTAACTTCAAGGCCTGCTCCATTGTCATTGTATTCAAAAACGTTAAATATAAATGAAACGATCGATTGTTATCGTTCTCGTCTCAAATGTTACCCCACCCCAAGGTACTTTACTCATACCRCCACTACAATGGAATTTTTAAGACGTTTGGCCATTATTGAACGTCATAATAGAGTATTTAATGAGAATTTATGTTTAAATACTAACAACTGTTCATTTTATAGAATTATGCTACAATAATATGTTAAGACAAAGTTAGGCGACCTGATAAGTTTTATCAATGAAGTTGGGTCACTTTATAACACTCAAAAAGTACTTGGTACATTCTATTAGCCTTTTAAAGTTGTTCTATATAACATGTTTTAGAAAAAGAACTAATAAAACAATGTTCAAAATTAAAAATTTATATAAAAAATTAATAGGAAGTTGTTTGTTATATATATTTATATATATATATATGAACTTCATGAGATTGAAGGCGATCAATTGAGAAATCCCATTCTTGAAAGAGAATGTATATAAACATAAGAAGTTTGGGCAAATGACAAGAAAGGTCCTAATTAAACTATACATATTTATATATATTCAACATTTGGTAATATACAAGTGAGTTTATTGTCCTATACATATGTTCTTGGAGTAAATTACAAAGACAGACCAGTGGCGTTATGGAGATTTATGGCGTGATGGAGATTTATGGCGTTATGGAGATTTAGCTTTAGGCAGAGTCTTAGGAGTTGGCTCTATTGGAGCAACTATAGGTCCTAAAACACACATGGGGAAAATGTGACACACAAAACCTTCTAGGTGTATGCGACTCACAAGCGACTTACTTGGTTGCTAGCCAAGTCGTTTAGTGTGACATGAGAAGTCCTTCTGTTGAGAGATAACTTGTGAGCAACCTGTGAAGTGGCTCAATTCGTTAAACTCAACTTGATCTTGGGACTAAGAATATATCGTGATCAATGCATGAATAGGCTAAAAATGCAGTACATATATACATACAAACACACACACACACACACACACACACACATATATATATATATATATATATTTGCACATTACTTGGGAAGTCACATGCAAATCACTAGCGCCTCAAATAAAATGGAAAGACCGTCATGCAACATTGTACGCGACTTGCTAGGTCACATACTGTCATGCAAATAATACATATATATATATATATATATATATCAACATTGTATATACAACACCGATCAATATTGATATCAAATTAGAGCAGGTTGTTTGCCCAACTTGATTTCTTTCCAATAATAGTAAGCAGCACATCAAATACATTATCCCTTTAAACTTTGATCTTATAAGTTCCTCTYGTTTGAATRTCTTATTTGTGCTATTATATTCGATAGCTCCTCAGATCCCATGTGGACATAAAATACATATATATCACRTTGATAGCTCGTGGTACCATTTGCATGTGATTGTTATCTTCGTTGCTTGTGAGTTATATTTTTAGTTGCACATTGGGGATCATTGTTGGTGTTTGGGTTTGTTAGGAACATTTCCAATCCGTAAACACATACAAAAAGAATTTAGGTATAGATGTGCAATAAATATGCTAACTCAGATTAGATAACAAAAAAGGGATGAATATCCATAAAAGAGATACTTGCATCCATTAATATTTGAGAGACCAAAGTCATTTTCTTGCAAGTCTAGGAATGTAATCATGAAATACGAAATGATATTATAACTCACTTAAATTTAATGTTTATTTGTTGATATGATTACCCAAAATTACTACGTCTGATTTTTTATTAAATGAATTGTTATTGGTTGTATAAACTTCGAAAAATTAACAATTAATCACAATCATATACAACTCTATTATGATGTTACAACATTTGAGATTATAGATTTATACGATCAAAATCTATAGCTCCACCCTGGTGTCATTAGGTTTTTGAACGAAAAAATAAAAAA
>NW_020203720.1:10835-16138 GCF_001531365.2 Cynara cardunculus var. scolymus | reverse complement strand
GCCTTGAAGCTGTGGTACTCGTCAATGCAAATTGATCGATTGTTTTTGAGTGTTTTCTTACCTCCTTCAATTTGCTTCTCTAATTTTGCCCAAATGTCCATGGACAGTTGACAGTGATCGATGCACTTGAAGATTTTGTGAGGTATTGCCATAATTAACAATCGTTTGCACTTGCTGCCCAATTCAACCATTATTTTGTCCTCATCACTCCAGTTTGCAGCATGACGTGGTTCATAATGCTCGGGAATTTCTGGAGTTGTTCCAGTGGCTGGAACTCTAGGAATTAAGTTCATGGGGACATAAGGAGGATTATAAAGAAATTCACAAATCCTTGGGTGAATTCCTTCAAGAAAGTTAACCATTCGCACTTTCCATTGGGGATACTCCTCACGTATAAGCGCGGGAGGTTTAGATTGCGAACCAGTGCTCATAAAAGAAGTATTGGCCAGATTCACCATTGAAAGAAGAAGAAAAGTAGGAATAAGAAGAAACTGATTAAGTAGAGTAAAACAGGGTAACCTGAGGAAGAAGACTGGTGTTCTTGAACAAATGCAAATTAATACCAAGACCGAAATCAATCAAATAAGAATTCGATTCCGGCTTTGATACCAATTGTTAGGACCTTTAGATTCAGCTTGATATTTAATCACTTACTCTGGATGAACTCTTAGAACGATTACAATGCAGCGGAAACAATTAAATGAACAAACAGAACAAATAATCAATCAAGAACACAGATGAAGAATATGAAGAACACGAGAGAATAGCTTCCAAAGATTTTCAATTGATTGAAAATATTGACAATTACAAATACTGGAAGCACCACAAATTACAAAGGCCTAAGCTGCTATATATACTAGTTCCTAACGGCTTTTCTGACATGACCTAGACAARTGAAATGATCTAAGCCRTTCAAATAAAGCAGATTACAAACATAGTCACGTGATAAGCACGTGCAGCTAACAAACCTAAGTAAAGCGGTGAGAAGAGGTTCTTCCCAGAAGATAATACTGCAGATCCTCTGTGAGCCATCCCAGAGGCTCTGCTGGATGTGACTTGTAAGCTCTTAATGCCAGAGGATCGATTTCCAGAACCTCTGTGAGAGACAACAGAGGTTATGTCATTCTTGACTTGTACGCTTTTGTTCACAGAGGACAAGTTTCCAGAACCTCTGTGATAGACAACAGAGGTTATGTCACTTTTGACTTGTACGATTGAACATCTTCTGTTGTTGGTCCTCTGTGGTCTTTTGTGCTTGACCTCTTCTGTCAACATTTGCAGTAGTACTTTTTCATACTTTTACATTAAATGAAATATGAGAGCTAACAACTGTCAAATATGAAAATTGGTAAAATTCTGATAAGGCAATCACTGATTAAAAATGATCAAGACCGGATAAGAAATTGATCAAGGAATGAGTTCAATTCGGACAGGCTGGTTAAAAGAATAACCAAGAAATATTAAACTCGGACAAAACAGTGTCTGAGGAATGAGTTCAAACGATCAAGTCTATGGCCTAGATGTGACCGAGAAGTGAATCCGGTCAAAGAAGATGAGCAAAGAAAGCTAGATATCAGACAAATCAGTGTCCGGAGATGACTATAATACGAATACAAAGTGGCCAAGAATGAAGTGATCAAATGTGACCAAATCCGGACAGTTTGTTGTCCGTATATGGTGATCTTCGGATACAATGGTGATCGAGGAAAGGTTGATATCCGGATGAACTAGTATGCGAGGATGCTTGAGTTCGGTCAAGCTTATGACCGAGGATGCTAGATTCGGACGTGCGGTATGCGAGGATGTCTTGAATCGGGTTAAGGCAGTGTCTGAGGATGGTACTATCTGGAGGCAGTGTTGTGCGAGAAATGCAAGAGCTCGGCTAGACTAGTGTCCGAGGATGGATGAAATCCGACTAAAAGGGTGACCGAGGTAGCTTTAAATCGGATAAGGTGATGACCAAGTATGGCTAATTCGGATGAACCTATTTCCGAGGAAGACTTGAGTCCAGATGAACCT
This sequence comes from Cynara cardunculus var. scolymus, assembly GCF_001531365.2. Lineage (NCBI taxonomy): Eukaryota > Viridiplantae > Streptophyta > Magnoliopsida > Asterales > Asteraceae > Cynara > Cynara cardunculus. The sequence continues at coordinate 14,119 of NW_020203720.1, read as the reverse complement.
GTTTCCGGATATGTTGACCAAGAGTCTAATCCAGATGAAGGGTTCCGAGGTAGCTTGAAAAATGGTTGTCTTTGTACAAGAATAGCTATGAAAATGGTTAAGTCTTGATCCGGGAATTGATTAAAAACAGCTAAGTTTGTGTCCAAAACAGTATCCGATTAAAAATCACTACAAACACAAAATTTTAAACATTTTTTTTCAAGATGGATCAAAATCCAGATTTTTTATGAGTTTTATTCAAGAACACAAAGTTTTTCCAGAAATCACAAATTTCATCAAATCTTTAAAACTAATGATCAAAACACGAAATCTTGTGAATAACAAAGATTCACAATCCAAAAACGCACACAACGATCATCTTTTTAACATACAAACATCAAAAAATGAAAGATTTAAGTAGAGATTTAAGAAAAACATGATGAACACTCATATGAACATGAAGAACAAAACACAAATTTCCATAAAATTTTCAACTTTTTGATGATTTTCTTCAACCAAAATCACTGCATCAGGCTCTGATACCAATTGATAGTCCCACTTCTTCAATCAATCTTCAAGAATCATCTTCAAGAACAATATAAATGCCATTCTTCATGATATGGGTTTTGAGAGAAAAAGTCAACAAGTAAAGATAGTATTATTCCTCTAAAACTCACAATTTCACGTAGTATTACAATTAAGCTCTCTTACTCTAAAGCTCCCTTACAAGACCTATTTATAGGTCAAACTAAAATACACAAGACAAAGTCAAACTCTTGACTTACAAAGTCAAACTACAAGAAATACAAATAAAGTCTTTCAATATAGAATACAATTAGCATCTAAACTTCAATCCTAACACTCCAGTGTTCCTACCGACCAACAGATGTCTCAGCTTAAGGAGTCACTCGACCAAACTAGAGTAAAAATCCCTCTTCGTACCTCTAGTTGTGGTGAGTTTGACTTTCTTTCTGAAGCTGAAATACTCGAGGCACTCAACGCTAAGGAATAACTCAATCTTTAACGACAACAGACTAAGGACAGCATCAAGCTGGCCAAGTCTCTTGCTGCTCAAGTTCTTCCAAAGAAAAAGTCTAAAAAGATGGTGAATGTTGTCATGGCCCAAGATAAGTTGCTTTCCATTGCAGAAGCTAAACATGAAAAGGCAATGAAGCTGATCGACCAAGACAGAAAGTGGAGCAAAAATCGTCTGAACAAAAGGATGTTCCCACTGTATTTCAAACATCACAATTAGTGGACTGATGAAAGATGGTGGAGTTCTCGTCTTAATGCTCATCACCAGAGACAACCTTGAAGCTATCACTGAGTATCCTTCCTACCTCGGTTAGTACGGCTACAGTGAATAGCTGGAGATCCACCAAGCCATTCAGCGCTCAAATTCAAGACACAAGACAATAATTGAAGACATCCTTAGCGAGTTGATCAAGAATATGTCTAAATTCGTCGTCGTACCTACAAGGTCGTCACTGGAGAAAGGTGGAAGAAGAAGACCTTCAAGTCCTAATGATGGACCATCCCTGAGGAATGAACATGAAACAAAGTTCTCCTTAGATGAAGTCATAAAGGATTCGAAGAAGCTAGACATCTCAACGCTGAACCTCTCTTTGCTAGCGAAGGGTCCTTACATACCCATCACTGTGCATCTAAAGCCTGAGTTAGGATTTATCTTCCTTGACTATGAAGGTGAACACAACTTCCAAAGAGTGTTTGAGTTTAATATTTGTCCCATATAACACTTAGATTATCTAAGATATTTGTGGGACGATGATTTATATGGTGAAATGATAGACCGCAAGATCAGAAGAGAATTTCTACGTCGAAAGATGTTTCGAGAAGAAGTATGTGTGTCCCACTTTCAATGATCAATCTTCATATTAAGCTTCATAACGTGGCAGATCTGGATATTGCATTAAGAACACTTTGAGAAAGTTGAGAGAGAAAGTCAATGCACTAAATCTGGTCAAACTTTATTACGTATCTTCAATCTTACAAATGAGCTCTCTCCTTACAAATTACAAAGACCATTCCTATTTATATGGTCAAACAACTAATACAAGTCAAAGTCAAACCTGCCTAATAAAAGTCAAACACGATGACTTTTACAATTATAGACAATATTTAACTTTCAAGACGAATACAATTAATACTGATTTTCAGTCCTAACATTCTCCCCCTTTGTATTCAGACTTGAAAGAAAATTCTGCACTTTAAGTCCTTGTTTGAACTTTGAATCTTTAAGCACAAAAATGTCATCTTCAAAAGAAATCTTCAACTTGTAATCTTCAAGTAATCAGCTGTTGAGAAAGATCTTCTAGCACTCTCCCCCTCGAATGTAGAACCGCAGTGATCTTCTCTTTTGACAATGTAGAACAGTGATTGTCAGAAACAATGTACAAGATGTGATCTTCAAAGAATCTTCAGTAAACAAGTCTTCAGTAAACTGTTGTAAAGATGATCTTCACATTTAACATCTCTCAGTCGTTGTAGCACACAAATAATCTTTCTGTAATCATCTTCAGTCGCACTTCTTTTGAGTCTTTTGCCACTTTCAAAGTTACTCCCCCTTGATCTTTGAATCAAATTCCCTTTAAAAATGTTCGGAAATGAATATTTCATTCATTATTACATATACTCCCCCTTATGATGAAATGAGAATCATTCCATCATACATAAGATGAATGAAATTTTCCGTATAAGCCGTCAAATCAAGAAACTGTAAGTAGATCTTTGCAAATCCACTTATTTAATCTTTTCAGATTAAGGGAATGGGAAGATAACAATCAATTTCAACGTATGAAATTGTTTTCAATCTTTATAAAAAGATTGGCCTGTGAGTATAACAGATATACTTAGTACAACGGATGTACTGTATATATGAGACTTTTTGATGCTCATCTCACCAGGTCTTCCATTCAATCATCGATAGCTAAAAAATATAAAAAATATCTATGAATGTTTTGGCAAATTAACATATAAAATGCTACATTTGTGTAGTGTATAAAGATAAAGCAATGTATGCTTCTGTTTAGGCTCAAAAAGATAAATTGTGTGGACTACACAAATTTATCAGACTCAATATCTGATCAAAAAGACTTGAAGGGGGGACATATATCCTTCTGATTTCAATATCAACTTTCTCCGAATGAGAAATTGATAGATGATGAGCTGCGTGCCCSARATGWTATTGAAACATTTATCTGTTGAGAGATAAATGAGTAGTTGGTGGGGTTGTGAAACAAGAATTGGCCTGGGCTTTGCCTTTTTCAATATTAGTCTCCAAAGAA
>NW_020203720.1:9222-10805 GCF_001531365.2 Cynara cardunculus var. scolymus | reverse complement strand
CGTCAATTCTTTTAGCTCACAACAACTACCCCTCTCTTTTTCATTTTAGTCTCAGCACACAAACCCTTTTTGATTTAAACTCACTCAGATATGGTTGTCCTCTTGGGTAGGTCTGTCGGTTTTGACATTCCATAGAGGTATTTCTGATAAGCACTCAGTCCCTCCTAAAATTTTGGGTTATGCACATTTGATCACAATGGTTGATCAAAAAATATTATTTCTTTAAAGCGCAATGATCAGATAAAAGTTGATCAAAAAATTTGGCTTTAAGCACAATTAACAAAAGAATGAAGCGACAACGATTCGATTATTCAGTATGTGAGAGAAATGAATGAAGATCTGTAAGAACAAGTTTACAGATTATGATATTAAAAAAATGAATGTATATGAATCAGTGTAAAAAAAATATCAAAAAACAAAATTTGAATACAAACGAGTGTATTATCACCGAAAATGATTTTCGTATAAGAGACGTGATAATAACAGTTTGAAGAATAACTGAAACAGGTATTGGAGTTATGTACGACAAGAAATTACACAAGTAAAATCTCAGGAAATACTTGTTCAGAAAATGTACTTGTTACCAAAAAAAATCATTTTCCTAAATCATTTTCCAAAACCATTTATTGAACTTTCTAGGAAACTCCCCCTAAAAAGTAGATTTGAGTAATGAATCAGTTAAGCTCAAAAGAATAAAAAAATTGAAGAAAACATTTTAAGTACGGGTTCTAAACTGAGTGTTTAGAAACCACACTCGGTAAAGCACGGGTCCTGAACTGAAATGTTCAGAAGCCTCGTTATTTAAGCTCGGGTCCTAAACTGGGTGGTTAGAAGCCTTAGTTGGAATAAATTACAATTCCCCCTGCATCGGTGTATCACAAAAATGATATTCTGATCAGCACAAGATAGACACACCTGCAAAACCAGATTAAGTAGATTTTGGTACCCAAACGAACTTGGGTCCTATATTGTTAGTATTGGGTTGGGGTATGTTGTAACTTTCAAACCATTTATTTCTATAAGATATTTTCTTTTCAGCACTTTTAGATACGTAAGATATCACAGAATGCATGAAATGGTATGGTCTAAAAGAAGTAAAAGACTGAAATAATTCATTTACTCTACTTGGAGAACAACAATTTTTACTATTTCCAATATCAAATTATTCATCAACTGAATATCTTGTTACAGAACTATTCAATTTCGAATCATTTAATACGGATTTAGTAAAATTATTCTTCTTCAGTTTAGTAGATGATTTGACTTCTTCTTTTACTCTCCAATAAGTCTTTAATTTCAATGCATTATCTGAATAAGGAAAAGGAAAATTATCAGATTTACTAGAATGTCGAACTTTTTTTTTGTTTGTAAGTTTCTTCTGTTTCCTTGAATTATTTTTGGTTTTAATCTTTTTATAATAAACATCCTCGGAAACAGGTTTGTGATGAAAATTATTTGTAAAATCTGAAGGTAAATCAGAATYCTCAGTCATATTGTTTTTAACAATAAAATCTTCATGACTGGGTAAATCATTTGTAAAATTAAACTTATCAACATCATCATCTAAACAGACATCTGAATTT
>NW_020203720.1:5236-7879 GCF_001531365.2 Cynara cardunculus var. scolymus | reverse complement strand
AACACTTGGAAATGGAGAAGCTGGTAACAAATTTTGTGTGATTAAGTCTTGAACCAAAACAATCTGCTGTGAATTGCTTAAACACTCAAGTCAAATTCTTAAATCGTTCAAACCTGATGAGCAATTAAGAAATCAGATGGTGAAATGAATTGAACAAATTGATATCCGGTCAAAGAGATTGAGCAAAAAGTTGAGCAGTTTAATAAACCGGACACTTGTCCGGACACTAGTCCGCTCAAGGAAAACTCAAAATCCGCTCAAGATGTGTGCGGATAACTTCTCCGCTCAAGCAATGAATCAAACTATTACTTATCCGGACACTTATCCGGTCAAGAGATGATCGGTTTATATGAACACCGGTCAAGAGGTGATCGGTTTATATATAAACCGCTCAAAGACTTACTTGTGATTTGTGCGAATCCGGACAATTATCCGGTCAAGACTTCTACGGTTTAGCTCATTAATCCGCTGAAATGGTGTGCGGTTTAGCTTAAACCGCTCAAGAATTCTATTAATCCGCTCAAGTATCCGCTCAGGTTGTGATCGGTTTAAACTTGTCCGCTCAAGAATCCGTTGTAATGATGTGCGGTTTAGCTTAAACCGCTCAAGTCTTCTATGAATCCGCTCAAGTAACCCGATGAAGCTGTGTGCGGTTTAGACTTGGATTAAAAACCGATTGATACTATGAAACAAACCAGAGAACAATCCGATCAAGGCTTCTGCGGTGTAATCTCTTCTCCACTTAAGCTTTTGTATGACTCCTTCGATTTAGGATTTGGACGGTTTAACAAAAAATTAAGAGAACTCAAAATTAAAACCAGATCAAAAACTATCAAAAACACAAAAACAGAAAAACTTTAAAAAAAATGGATCAAAAACACTGGTTTTAAAAAAAATTCAAGAACACGAAAAAATTAAAAACACAAAAACCGATTTAAATCTTGATATGTAACGATCAAATCACAAAAGTTTGTGAATAACAAAGATTCACAATTAAATTCCGAGCATTTTGATCCTGTTTTTAACACAAAAACACAAGATTTTATGAAAAAAATAGGATCAAAATCTAAAAAAAAAATGAAGAACACAAAGAACTCAAAAAAAATTCCAGAAAAACTTAAAAAAATCTTCACATATCTCTGATTTTTTCATCTGATTTCTTGCACACATGCTTTGATACCAATTGTGTGTCCCACTTTCAATGATCAATCTTCATATTAAGCTTCATAACATGGCAGATCTGGATATTGCATTAAGAACACTTTGAGAAAGTTGAGAGAGAAAGTCAATGCACTAAATCTGGTCAAACTTTATTACGTATCTTCAATCTTACAAATGAGCTCTCTCCTTACAAATTACAAAGACCATTCCTATTTATATGGTCAAACAACTAATACAAGTCAAAGTCAAACCTGCCTAATAAAAGTCAAACACGATGACTTTTACAATTATAGACAATATTTAACTTTCAAGACGAATACAATTAATACTGATTTTCAGTCCTAACAAAGTACCTGGTTACATCGACTTTAGCAACCTAGATTAGTTATGAACTTCTATCTTGTAATATTATCTTTCATTGTATATCTTTTGTATCTATGTCATTTCTTTCAGTGTACAACTTATATGTATAGGTCTATAAATGTACTGACTGAAACACTTGTAATTTTCCTTTGATTAATATAAGTATTTCATCAGCATCACTGAAAAAGATCCCTAAAAAGAGTAAAAAGGACACATGTCTATGAGTTCTAGTATACTCTTACATTCACTAAAAATCTGTAAGTCAGTGAACATGATTTCAGTTTCAGTTTCCCTTCTTGTACTTTTTCTTAAACTTGAAACTTAAGAAAACTTATAAAGTAACAACTGATTCACTGAAAAATATTCCAAAATAGTTAAAAGGGACATGTACTTTATATGTAACTTTTTTTATTATTAATCCTTAAGGCAATTTTCTTTATGTTGTTTTGTCATTATCAAATAGGGGGAGATTGTTGATCCTCTCTCTCATTGATTTGATGATAATCCCTTTTACCTTTCGAAGTATTATGTTTCTGTTCTTTCAGTTCCAGCGATAATTCACTGAGTCTGTTCAGTGATCACTGAAACATGCATTGTAAATCCTACAGCGACAACGATACTTCAAGAAGACAAAACTCACACCAAAGAACCTTCAGTGAATGTCGAAGACTGAAATTGAAGATTAGTGACTAGCGCGTTCGTGATCTAAAGCGGTATTCAGTGATTACAACCTGGTCAACTTATGTGTAAAGACTGCTCAAGCCTCAGCGAATGCTGAAGAGACCTCCAGTGTCATTCTAGCATTCAGCGATCAAATGAAGCTTGTTACGCAAGATTGTTTTTGTCTTGTCCTCCATACACGAAGGACAAACCTATACCCTTTCTAGAGTACAATACAGCAAGAAGCTGACTAGTCGACTCTAGTGCCCACCAACTCCACAAAAGGATGTCTGCTCATGAATAGACAATTGTACTATTCACTATAGCAAAGGACAAGCTTTCCTCCTAAAGCTTGACGCATGTTCCAACCCTTCTGATTTGCATTTAATGCAATGGGTGTTGGATCGATTAACTCAGATTCTTGGTAAAGATTACTTACTTGGATGATCTGTTTAACAG
>NW_020203720.1:1651-3527 GCF_001531365.2 Cynara cardunculus var. scolymus | reverse complement strand
TGGGTCGATCCCTCTGCAAGGATGGGCTTAACGGTTCCTTGCAGGGCATCAAACGTACCCGTGGACGTTGTTTGGACTTGTGGGAAAATGGATGTTGTGGCCTCGCCTTCTCTGTGGTGCATAGGCACTCTGTCCTTCTTAGCCTGAGCCTCTGCCAGAGAAATCTTCAATACTTTGAGGAGCTTAGGGTCATCAGCATATTCTTCTTCATTAATTGGCTCTGGAGTTCTTGTGCTCGATGAAGACTCTTTCTTTGAAGATTCTACAGATATGGCCATTCCCTTGCCTGTAGGCTCTGTAGCTTTTTTCTTGCCTTTGTCAGCAGCTGTAGACTCTCCAATCTTTACACCTCTGGCAGGTGCTCTGGCGAATGTCTTCTTCTTATCTTCTGGGGCCTTGGCCTTCTTCTTTTCCTCCTTCTTCTCCCCCTCATGACGATCATCATCACCCTTATGATCATCATGGCCCTGGATGGCATCAGCCTTGCATGAAGTTAGGGGAGCCCTCCTCATGTGACGCAAAATCTTAGTGGCCGCCTTGTATATTTTCTCTATCACCTTCTCGGCACCCGCAGAGGCACTCATCACATCAAGTTCTGTGGCCTATTTGAGTTTGGAGACGGTGCTGAGGACTTCTGCACAAAGGAGGTCACCTTCCTTTATGAGCTTGGAGGTGCAGTCTCTGATGAGATCGTTGGATGTGAGGATCTCCATTTTAAGTGCTCCGAGATGGTCGGTCACAGTATCCCCTAGGGCATCCACCATAGCGTCCAGTTCTCTACGAGTAGCCAAGTGATTGATGTTTTCCCTTGAGGTTGACGAGTCGATTCCATAGGTGACTGCAGAGGAGAACATCTCCTTGATTTCGTCTCTGAACGATGAGTAGTTCGTGTAGCCTGCAAAGACGAAATCAGCTGCAAACTTGGCGGCCATCTCTGTGAGTTCGTCCTTGAGCGTTTTGATGGTGGAGGGGTTGAGTGACATCGCTTAGAAGGCCTCTGTCAAATCATCCTTCTTAATGACAGAGCTCTGAAGGGTTATCAATGTTGACTTCAACTCTGCAGTGGTGGCGGATAACTCCTTCAGAGCCTCTGTAAGCAGCGATAGATCCTGTGGCTGCGAACGTGATATGAACAAGCTTTGCAACTCGTCCATCTTTTTGAACAACTCTATGGCAAAGGAATTAAGCTCCCCCTTTGTCACATAATCATTCTGGGAATTCGGACCACCAACACATGGTGTTCCTTTGGCCTCGAAGCTTGAGGCGCCCTCAGCGGCTGGCATTTCATGGCCTGCTCGAGGACTTCCACCGTATCCTCACACATCTCCTTGAGGAGAGGCTAACGGTGTTCTATAGATCTCGTGTCCGATAGTTTCAGAGCCTAACCTGACATTTTGATCTAGTGGAGACAAAAGGTGTTCTAGACCCTCTGACTCTATGGTTCTCACCTGTGCCTCTGAAGCACGTTTTGGTTGATCACTCTGTGATGAGACAACAAATGTCTCTGGGGGTACTGTCGAGTCCTTGGGCAATTGGACTCTTTTGGTAAAACCTTCTCCCTTTTGAGAGGGTGAAGGAGTATGTTGTGTTTTCCCAGGTGTGCGATCCACAGAGGACGAAAGATTGTCCTCTGCGGCGGTAGGCTGGTTTGGGTTTGGCAAGTGCGTGCCTTCTTAAATAGAGGTTCCCTCTAGAACAGGCCTCTAGGAATGTGGGTTGCACTAGGAGGTGGGCTGGGATGTGTGCCTTCGGCATCTTTTGCGCCCTCGCCTAACTCCTCTACCTCTTCTTCTTCGTCATCTCGGATGACTTCTGTCCCAACTGAGATTGATCAATTGGTGCTCTAAACTCCTTCTGGACATTTGACAGAACATCC
>NW_020203720.1:0-1516 GCF_001531365.2 Cynara cardunculus var. scolymus | reverse complement strand
TCCTCTCTCACCTCACCAGCCACTACTGGCTCCTCCGTTCGTCCCTCTACTCTCATTTTTTGATTTCCACTCCTAAGGGGACACCTATTCGTGGCAGGGTTACAAGGACCGGTTCTGGTCGCCTGTTTGCACGTCTATAGGATTTACGATCATGGTGGCTTAAGTACCTGAGCATGGCCTTTGATAGTGGCCTTGGACTTCTGTAGCCATGCTCGTGCTCTGTAGGTCTAAACTCCTTGAAGGGGTATAGCTTGGCATTCGGCTCCACAGAGGGCAATCTTGCTGCTAGAAGGTCTGCAAAAGCCAAACCAAGGAAGCGTTATAAGATGAGGTTTGGCTAGTTCATGTCTTCCTTGGCCTTCTTTTGGGCATGGACCTTCGTCTTCTCCCCTTTGTGACTGGCGTACTTCTTCTTGATGAGGCCGACAATGTCCTCGAAAATCAATTGCGCGTAGTTCAGTGGCAGATTAAAGTAGATGCCATACTTTATTGACAGCATAGCGTGGGATGATTGGTCATGGCTACCTACATTCCCTGTGAGGCAGCAATTGATGATGGAGAAAAGGGTGTTCCACACAGGGGGTAGTCCCTTACGCTTGAACTGTATCCTTTTGGTAATGGGGGTCGCGTAAGAATGGAACTCCAGAAATTTGATTAGTTCCTCATCAGTAGGAGTGGCGGCATAGGCATTTAGGTTAAGTTCTTGAAGAGTAGGCAAGTGCAGGGCAGTTCTTAGAGATTTGACATTAAGTTCGAGAGGGACCAATGATTTATTCACCGAATGAGAGGCATAACCAACAATGGTTAACCCAGTGTTGTCCAGGGTTGTTATGTAGGCACTCAAAAGAAATTGGGTAATGTAAGTTTCAGGAGTAGGTCGAGTAGCAGTCAAAGCGTAAAAGAGGGGATGGTTTCTTAAGATCTCCATTAAGGTGAAGGTGTTTTCAGGAAATCCCGAGGGGACGAAGAAATAGTTATTACATTTTTTGACTAATACGATCTTTTTGTATTTATTTTGCACGAAGGACAAGGCGTGCGAAGTTAGGGCTTGAGCTTGTGTTACCTCATTATCGCTTGAGGCGTTAACGGATTGAGCTGATGCACTTGAGGAAGACATTGTTGCAGAAAGCTTGAGAAATGGTAGGTTGCAGGTTCGTCTGTGTTTATGGAAGTTTTTGAGAGCGTAAGGTTTAATTTGGGGGCGAAGGAGGGTATTTATAGGTAAGGATTTCAAAAATCGAACCGTTTACAGTACGAAAGGTCGTGTGATGAGTGCTTTTGGGGTGAAATGGTTCATAAAGTTATGACACGCCGTATTGGGAAGACGCGCAATTGATGACGTGCGCTCCCGTTTTCTGACACGCGCGTGTGTGTTCCTACCCTTAACCATAGAACCACGCGCAYCATATCAATAGACAAAAACTATTAAACAGAGTTCTGTCAGAGGCCTAAGGGTTATAAAGCCTYTRTGATATGTGTCGGGCCTTCTTATAGATGTTACACCTTTTTACCTAAA
>NW_020203719.1:2665-16996 GCF_001531365.2 Cynara cardunculus var. scolymus | reverse complement strand
CATTTTACAAACACATTTTACAAACTTACAAATGTATTTAAAGCATCTTAAATTTCTAAACTCCCATAAATCATACCATACAATTGTAAACATACAAGACTATTTTACAAACACATTTTACAAACACATTTGAAGCATCTTAAATTTCTAAACTACCATAAATCATACCATAAATCATACCTAAATACAGACTCTTGTCAATCTGGTCGGAACAGTGGTCGACGTTGGTGAGGACGCTGGTGAGGTGGTCGGCGCTGCTGTGGTGGTCGGCACTGCTGTGAGGACGACGGGAAAAGAGGTGGACGGCGCTACTGTGAGGACGACGGGAAAAGAGGTGGACGGCGCTTCTCTCTCGATATCACGTCTCTCTCTCTCTCTCTCTCGATATCTATATCGCGTCTCTGTCTGTCTCGAGGGATCTGGTATCGCGTCCTTCTCTGTCTCTCTGGATCTGGATGTGGTGTACCGGGCAAAATGGAAAAGAGGCTTAACCTAGGTTTATTAAATACATCAGCGACGGACTCAAATATTTTCACCCATTTTAATTTTTGTGTGAAGTCGGTATACATACATATATATATATATAATATATAATAATATATATGTATATATAATATATAATAATATATATATATAAATAATATATATATATAAATAATATATAATAATATATATATGATTTTTGCAAATTCCGAGGGATCAGCGAGGGAATTTCCGAAAATCATATTCCCTCGCTGATCCCTCGCTGATCTGTGAGGGATCAGCTTATTGTCAATTCCCTCGCTGATCCCTCGCAGATCAGCGAGGGAATTTGCAAAAATCATATTCTCTCGCTGATCCCTCGCTGATCTGTGAGGGATCAGCTTATTGCCAATTCCCTCGCTGATCCCTCGCAGATCAGCGAGGGAATTTGCAAAAATCATATTCCCTCGCTGATCCCTCGCTGATCTGTGAGGGATCAGCGAGGGAATTGTCTTATTTTTTTTTTAATCGGGGCTTAACCCATTTAACTGGGCTTTGTTCGGTTTTATTGGACCTTAATCTATTTACCGGGATATATTGAGTTTATCGGGATTTAATGAACTTTATTCAGTTTTATTTGACATTGTTCGGTTTAATGGTCCTTTATGGGCTTTATTCGGTTTTATTTGGCCCAAATAAAACCCATTAAGTCCCAACCAAACCGAATAAAACCCATTAAGGCTCAAATAGAACCGAATAAAGCCCATTAAGGCCCAATAAAACCGAATAAATCTCATTAAGGCCCAATAAAATTGAATAAATCCCATTAAGGCCCAATAAACCGAATAAATCTCATTAAGGCCCAATAAAATCGAATAAAGTTTCTTAAGGCCCGATATAGCCTAATAAAACCGACTCAACGAGTATATAAACATCAATCCAATCGTGGTTACAACCACCACACATCTATATATATCGTGTATACATGTGTATATATATATACATATAACAATTACAACATTGTGTAAACATATAAATATATATATAACACGGGGCGACGGGTATATATATATATATATATATATCACATGCACATGTGTGCATATAATACAAATCGCGGTTAGCAACCACAACATATGCATATATATATATATATATATATATATACAAACAACACATATACATACATACATACGACATCGACATATAAAAATATGTACATATAATACATATACATACATACATACGACATCGACATATATATATATATACGAACAACACATATACATACATACATACTTATTTTCTTGAATTTTATGTGTTATATTTTTATATTTAGGTATCGTGTGTGTATATATATATATATATATATATGCATGTGTTATAAGTATATATACCCGTTAGCCCGTGTTATATACATATATGTTTACACGACGTTGTATGTGTTATATGTATATATACCCGTCGGTCAATTATATATACACATATATACACGATGTGTGCTAGTTGCTAACCACGATTGAATGGATGAATATATGTTTAAACGTATGTGTATATGTGAATGTATATCATTTTCCCTCACGACGGGTATATATACTTATAACACATGCATATATCGCGGTTAGCAACCACAACATATATATATATATATATACACACACACAAACAACACATGACATGCATACATACGATATCAACACATAAAAATATGTACATATAACACATAAAAATGAGAAAATAGGAAAAATAGAAAAATAGAAAAATAGAAAAATCTCTCGCTGATCCCTCGCAAATCAACGAGGGATCAGCGAGGGAAGTGACAAAATTCACATTCCCTCGCTGATCCCTCGCTGATCAGCGAGGGATCAGCGAGGGATTCTGAATTTTTGTCATTTCCCTTGCGAGGGATCAGCGAGGGAATTTGCAAAAGAAACTTCTCTCGCAAATTAGCGAGGGATCAGCGAGGGAATGATTTTTTTGTTATTTCCCTCGCTGATCAGCGAGGGATCAGCGAGGGAATGAGTTTTTTGGCATTTCCCTCGCAGATCAGCGAGGGATCAGCGAAGGAATGAGTTTTTTGGCATTTCCCTCGCTGATCCCTCGCTGATCTGCGAGGGAAAATTTTCCTCGCTGATATTCGTCGCTGATACCTGGTTTTCTAGTAGTGATTATTAGCATCCGACAATTTATGCTGACGTAAAGAGTATATTGTTAAGTGCATATCATTCACCTAACTTTGTGTATTTTTGTTGCATCTTTTAGTAAGTTTTAGTGTTTAATCTAGTTTTTTCATGCATTTTTATTTCTTTCCCTCTTTTTTTAATCTAATCATGGTTGGAATTTCTTTCGAGGATAGTTTTTATGCTTTTGGTATGTGTTTTTGTGCAGATTGTGCACAATTTTAAAGGTGAGATAGGTAAAGGCACGCTAAAGGTGAAGAAAGAAGATAAAGATCGATTGGTTGTGGAAGATGAAGTCTAGGATGAAGGAAAGAAGAAGATAATTGAGAGCAAAGAGGAGAAGCCACGAAATAGATGAAATCGGAAGTATATAGTTGTTGCCCATGCCTCAAGGACGTGCGAAAGTTTGCTTCGCAGGAGTGAAGAAAATTCCTTGATTCATGCTGAAAGTTTTAGCCATGACTTCATGAACGGGAAGCTTTCTTCATGATCGCTACCTGAAACAAAATTCATTTTTCTGTTGCACTTCCACTAACGTGATGGATTCTTCACGGTCGTGAAAGTCATGTGGAATATTTTTGGGCTTTTTCGTGGGCCTTTTTGATTTACCTAATTAAACCCCTTTTAGGTTTGTTTTTCCATAAGCCATTTTTTCAGAGAAAACACTTGAGACCCTAGAATTTGGGAGCTCATTGGTCGATTTCTTCATTTCTTGGAGAATAAGATCATGCTTGAAGCTTATGCCATTGGAGACCGATTTACATTCGGTTTTCATACATTATTGAGTATATTCTTCCCTATCCCCTTAATATATGTGATTAATTTTCATTTTGTTTGAATATTATCATTGAATGAGTCGTTCTTTAATTTTTCTCCTTCAATCCTTCTATATTCTTGTTGGTTTGTATCGAGTTTTTCAATCTTCTACACTTTTCTTTTGTTACTTCGTTCTTCTTTATGTTTATGCATCTCTACTCCATATATTCTACTTTAATTTATTGCACTTGATTCATTTATGCACCCTTTTAAATTTATGCACATTAGGTTCTTGTGATTAGTTTTCTACAATTATGAAATTCCCGCACGTAGATTTTTTGGCAAATAGGTAAATTTCTATTGATTTAGTTATCCATTGTTCATCCTTGATTTTTGTTAATGTTAATCGTTAATAGGTTGCATCTATGCAGTAATTTTTGCTACTTTAGATTTACTCTATCTTTAATTTTGTTGGAGTCCAAAAATAACTTGTCGCTTGGTTTTGATTTATCTTTCGTTTTCTTGGAATCGTCGCTTGTGATCAAGATTTTTTGGTATTGATCAATTGGTCTTAAACTAGATGTTGGATTTTAATCCATTTTGATTCTAACGAAAGTTGGTGTTGATTTAATTGGTTTTTGCCAAAGCATTTTGTAATTTGAATAGTTTCTGATGAAAACGAAAGTTTGGTCTTGTAACACCTTGGAATTTATATGATTATTAAATAAATAAGTTTGGTAAAAGAGTTGTAACTATCTGTGTTGTCCAATTTAAGGTTGAATGCAAAGTGAAAATGCGTATAATTCTTTAAGTATGAGTTATGTTTGAGATTGAGTCAAATTATGAGTAAGGAATGAGTTAAATTATAAATGAAATGGTATTGCCAAAAGTACAGGTAGCTGAAACACAAAAGTAAAATTCATTGAAAGGGTCCGACCAATGTTGTCCAAATTTGGGCTTTAGTTCTGTAACTTTTATATAAGTTGAAAGGAATTTATGTTGGATGGATTTGAGCCTAATGTTATAACTTTGACATTTTAGTTGGACCCATGAGTGTCGTGGTATAAAAAGGGGAATTCTTATATCTCTCCTTTCATTTTGGTGCCTTAAAATAGGTGTTCATGTGTGTATCTTTCTTCCCGAAATGGATTACAACTCTAGAGTTATCACTCAGCTTCAAACTCATATTTCAATCCCTAAATGAGTAACCAATTCAAAAGGCAAAACCATTCTTGATGGATTTTCAAGCATGGACAACAAAGTTTTTCAAGAAAGCTTAAAGAATCTTGAGTTCTACAGAGAGATTCAAGTTGGGAAACGAGAGAAGTTAGAAGTGGAACTTTAACCTTTCATCATCTTCATAGTTTTCTACATTTTTACAGAAGGTATGATTATTGCATTTATGAATTTGATGTTCATTATTAAGGTGTTTTAGTGAAGAAAAAGTTAGAAGGGTTACATTGTTGTATAAGAAACACCTCCAGATAATCAGAAATTTATTCATGCAATGAGGGTTGATGTTGGTTTACATTATGAAATGTTTTATGTTTAAAATCATGAGTTTGATGATGAATTTGGGTGAAAAATCAACCAGAAAACATATGCAATTCGTAACTATGGAAATTAAAGTTTTTGATGAAAGTTGTAAAAATCATATAAAATTAACCATAACTCCGATTGGGCGTGTAACCGGTTGTTTTAAAGGTACATGAATCTAATTTGATATTATCGTGGTTTTATTGACTAAAACCGAGAATAAGATACTCAGATTTCTTTTTTAGTGATAAGGGGTCAGATTTGTAAGTGTAAATTGGAGGTGTTGGTTGTTGGTGATGGCGAATGGAGCTCGAAAACAAATATACAATAAAATATGATGTAAGAAGGTTTTGTTTTGAACTTAAAAGTATTAAAAGTTTTTTTAAATGTTCTAGAAAAGTCTTTTAATTTCAGAGGGTGCTCTTTTGTTAGCTTCTAGAGATACTTATTTGTGGCTTTAGATGCACTTTCAAATATTTTCTAAGGATTAGTCAACATTTTTTTTTCAAAAAGCTTCTCTAAAACTATTTTTCAAGTATTTGTGACGGTTTAAAAACGTATCTAAAAAGTACTTTCAGAGTAGGCTTACAAAAAGCTTCCCTAAAGTTATTGTCTTTAGTGACATTTTACATAAAGGTTCTCTAAAGATGTCCTTTAGATACACTTTGCAAGCTTTCTTTAAAGATAATCTTTAGATGCAAACAATCAAAACCTTCTCTAAAGGTTATCTTTAGATGCACTTTTAAAACATCAGTTTTTTCTCTAAAAAACATATTCTTTCAACCATATTTCATCTCTATATTTATATATAATTATATATTATAAAATAATAATATTAATCAACAAAAACAACATAAAAATCACAAAAGCAATGAATTTTCATACACTTATCATATAAAAGACAATAACTTTTAAAACAATCCCTATCGTTCAATTAATCCATATAATTATCCATTTTTAACATCCTCCTAAACTTCTCGCAAAACTTGATACTCAACCTATCACTCCCATCTATTTTCTAACTTTTTGATATTGGTAGAACCTCGTTTGTTACATGGCACAAACGATGAAGTCTCTTCTAATTACAAGGTGTTTGCAAGGTGATAGCCATAATGCAACAATCTCAAGTGAGCTGCTAACGGTGTGAATTTCCCTCTTTATCTCCAACAAGTCAATAAGCAATCAGAGCATTTCATTAGAAAAATGAATATTTAAAACCTCAATACAATTACAAGTTTACCATTCTCCATTTTAAGCATTACAAAGTAGCATAATATATTAAACCTCCAATTAACCTGGTTAACTACACAGTTGGCAAACTAGACTCCTCAAACGGAAGATATCAGCAACAACAACATCATCATACCAACACTTGCTTAATACCTAAATGTAAACAGTGTAAGAATTTTAGAGGCCGTTTAATAAATGTTTTCCCAATAAGTGTTTACCGGGTCACTTTTCCTTATTGAATGAACAAGATAACGATTGAGAATCTTACCGGTAAGAGCAATAACAAGGACCGAGAATCTTACCCTGTAAGTGAGAACGACGACTCTTACATGATAAACGCTTATTAGACAAAAATGTTCCATACACTGTTATTTCGATGAATTCAAATCTTACCAGGTAAGTTAAGTGAAAATGTTGACTATTATGGCTAAGCATTTACCGGGTAAATGTTGGTAAACGACCCCTTAGTCAAAGTATATTGGGATCTGCTGCTAAATAGAATAAGGAAATTAACTATATCATTCTTTACATTAGAGAAACAAATTGATCATAAGCTAATACATCCGATATCATAGCAACGATTTCATTGTAATCCTTTTCTTCAACAACACTTGCCTTTTCATTTTCTTTCTATTGCTCTTCATTTCCCTTATTTACCCAACTTTGTTCTTCACTTGGAAATTGACAAAAGCGTATTATCTGCCCCTTTCTTCCACACTTATGACATATAATCTCATACACGTCCCTCTTTCTCTTGTTGTTGAGATTGGAATTTTTGTACTCATAAGTTGGCTACCTCTTTTTGCTTTTCGACTTCCTTTCGTTCACATAGTGCACTTTGGAACTTGATGCAACATTCACATCCTTCTCACGGCTTCGAGTTTCCTCTTCTATCCGTAAGTGTTTATGAATTTGTTCCAAAGTTAAGTCTTACGTGGTATGCAACTTCTTCTTCCTGTAATCATTCCAGAAAGAAGGCAACTTCACAATTATGAAACCAATAATCCACTACAACAAAATTAGGTTTATAGGACATCCCCAATCTCTAAGCGTCCCAATAGACCGTTTTATAGGACCAAAATATAAAGCGTTCTATCTAAAGGTGTTGTAATAAGTTTATATGACGCTTTTGTGCGTCTTAACAAGTTTTTTAGAACATTTTTAATACAAAGTGTCGCATTAGCAACTTTATTGGACACTTTTGAGAAAGTGTCCTAGAAACTCAATTTTTTATAGGATATTTGTTTTTATAGGACAGTTTTTCAAATAGTGTCCTATAAAGTTGATAATGAGACGCTTTACATTAAAAGTGTTCTAAAAAAAACTTATTATGACGTCAAAAAATGTCATATAAACTTATTGGAACACCTTTAGATATGACACTTTATTTTTTTTGGCCTTATAAACTAAGTCATATAAAGAGGTCTATTAGGACAATTAGAAATTGGGAGTGTCCTATAAACCCGATTTTGTTGTTGTGATCAATGGACCAGGGATGGTGATTTTCAAAATTTTAAACTTTGAAATCGGAATCAGAAATTCATGCACTTGATCAAGAACAGATAAGTTATCAGACATAGAGATTTCAAAGGATATTTAAAAGTGATAAACTTATCTGCCCCTTGTTTTGCGGTGTCATATTGTATTCTAACGCCTTCTAAAATTCTTTTGATGATTTCTTCAGTGCTTATAAGTCATACAGCCGATCAAACAAGGAGTTCAGTATGTACCCTCTACACAACTATTCATCTTCTCCACGCTTCTTTCTATCATTACCTGTATATTCTGGTAAATCTGGTAGTTCAAGATCAAGATGTAACGATCTTCATTGCAGTAAGATAGAACTTCATCTTCTCTTTCCATCACATAAAGTTGGTACCATCGAATCGGTCAAGTTCCACAGAGTATTAACCAAGAAGGTTTATTGTGTTTTGGAGAGTAGTCATAACTAATATTATCCAAATATTATCATAAAAAGGGTAAGAAAAATCGACATCCCGTAAGCGGGTAAAATGTCTATTTTTTCGAAATCGTATAACGTGCCACTACAAAAATGAAGAGTATCAGCTACGGAAAAATCTCTCGTAAATTAGTCGCTAAAGGCCTCATCTTCCGATGATCCTCGCTGATCGTCTGTGTGTCGGTCAAAAGCTTGTAGGTAATGCTACCAGCAACGGATCAGCTATGGAAACTTTCAGGGACGGATTAGCGAGGGAAACGTTCAGTGACGGATTGACGACGAAAAGTTTCAGCGATGGATTAATGACGGAATTTTTCAGCGATGTATTAGGAAGGGAAACTTTCAACGACAGATTAGCGAGGGATTTTTCAGCGAGGGACCAAAAACTTTTAGTGACAGATTGATAATCCCACTATGATCAAGTAACAAGTAATCTAAACAATCAAGAAAAACAATTAAGATCAAATCATGTGTATTGATTGTTTCTCTCTCTAAGACAAGTTTCGCTCTATAGAAACTCTCTACAAATATGAACATGTAAATCTTATACAATAAGCTCTCTTTTCTACTACAAACTTTACAAAGTATTTATATGAATTGAATAAAATAAAGTCAAACTACGATTGCAAAAATCTACTTTACATAATTTGTTGACAACTTTGACTTTGACTTGAAAACTTGAACCTCTTCATTCTTCACTTTCGTCTTCATACTCGGTGATCTCAGATACAACATATTTTGGGCCTAACAATCTCCCCCTTTGGATTCGAGATCACAAATCAATAGTTATCAAAACTCTTTAGAACGTGACTTCAACTAAACTTTGAACTTAACAATCTACCCCAAATCATAAGTCTTTAACAAACTTCCATTTATGAAGATAATCAAACTTTATCAATCTTTGAATAAGATGAATCTGAAAATAACAATCTTCACTTCTCAACAAACCATCTTCAAACCAAAATCTTCAATTTGAAATCATCTTCAGAATCATTCATAAACATTCCCTTTCGAAGTCTTCAATAGCAGTCAACAAATCTTTAAGGAATCATTTTCAGTCAACAGTCAACTAAACTTCAGGAATACATCTTGAAACACCAAATAAGCTTTGGACATTCAAGTTTGAAGCTTTGACACTACGTGTACTAAGATTTTCACCTTCATATCATGAAAGAATCCAACTTTCCTCAGACAACACCTTGATAAGTCAACAATAAATCTCAACAAATCAACACAAATTCTTCAATTCAGTACCAACATCTACAATCTTAAATCTTATGGATTTTCAACCTTAGATTCAAAAGATTTTCAAAAAAACTTCTCTTCAATATACTGATTTAGCAATTTATCAGTTAAGTGTCACTTACAAATATCAACACTCTTCAACATCATCATTTGATACAAACATTTTTTAACATTATTTATCCCCTTGTATTTGATAAACATCTTTGTTCATATCTTTGATATTATTTCTCCCCCTCATGATGATTAGGAGACTGAGCATCATGAACAATCAAAGACTGAAATTTTATCCTTTACGAACAAGACAAATCAATAAACAAAAACTTCTTCAGATATACTCCCCCTGAAGAAATGAATCAGATTTTCTCAACAGTTAAACTTGATTTCTCTCCATCATAAAGATAACTCTGTCATAATAACATTCTTTCTTCCTAAAAGAATATATCTTTTTCAATCACATTGTTGTGCTCCCTCTGAATATTGGTAATACTCTAACATAGAAGCACATTTAGCAACTATTCACAACAACTAAAAAATAATTGTGTGGCCTATTTTTAGAGTTGGCAATAATAAATCTCTTATAGGACTTTCACTTATCACTAGAGTAAAGTTGTAGAACTAACTTCTCAAACTGTTCTGGCATTATTACAAAGGTATGCAATGTGAATCACAAAGACTCGTGTAAGTGTAAAAAAAATATTATCATTAAGATATATGGCTCAAATAGACACAATGTGAAATGAAATGAAGTTCGAAGGCGGGGCAAACTTCCTTCTTTTCAATATTCAAGTTTTCCAATTGAAAACTAGATAGATTATATGTTGCGTCCCCATAAAAAAATAAACATCACTTTGTTAAGAAAGATATGAGTAACTAGCTAGTGGGGTTAAAACAAGAGTTGGCATGAGTTCACTGTTTGTTTCAATGATGGTCGCCAAAGTATTGTGAAGCAACAGAAATGTGGTTGTCCGGCTTAAAAATAGTTGGCACAGAGTTATGTTATTCGCTATGTTCTCACACTCCCCATATTTTTTTAGCTCGCTTCTAACCAAACTCTCATAATCATTTTTTTCACTCAGTACAACGAGATTCTTCAATATAATTGAGTTATCTTCCCCGCTTTTATATTTTAAGACCCCTCTGCTCTTAATACTCGGGAATAACTTCTTGGGTAGGTTTACCGGTTTTGGTAATCCATAGAAGTTCATTTAAGCTTACACATTAAATCACTACCAAAATTACCCTCTTTTCCGGCGGACAAATCCGCCGGAAATCCGCCGGAAATCGGGTTTTCCGGCGGATATGTCTGCCGGAAAATAGGGCGCCGATGATTTATTTTCCGTCGAGTTTTCCGGCGGATTCTTCACTTTTCCGGCGGATTTCAGCCGCCGGAAATCTTTCGCCGACTTAATTAAAAATTTTGGTTTTACTTAATAAAAAAAATTTTAAAATTTCCGGCGGATATATCCGCCGGAATCTTTTTTCGCCGAAAAAACTTAAATAAATAAGATTTTCAAAGAAAAAATAAAAAAAATTACCGGCGGCCGGATCCGCCGGAAATCCGCCGGTATTTTTTTGTTTTTGTTTTTTAAATATTTAATTAAATATTCATATATTTTAGAATTTATTAAACAATTTTAATATTTCCGGCGGATGTTTCCGCCGGAAATCCGCCGGAAAAAAAATTTATTATAAATTTTTTTTTTTGTTTATTTTTTCAATAAATATTTAAAACCTGTAAATCTGTAAAAATATAGATAAAACTAAAAAATTAAAATGCAACCAGATATCATACATTGATTAAAGTAAACAATTGTTACAAAACATAAACAATTTAATGTATCACACAACAAATACACAAACAATATTCAATTAAAAGCATTGAAGGTAAGGTACAAGCATTCATGGTGTCAGAACCTTCCACGACCAATCCTTCCAAGATCTCAACAATCTGCAAATATAAAGTAAAATGTTGGGTACAATGAGATAATGCTCAAATTGCATGCTTCTAGGATATGCAAGACACTTATTTGCTTTAGTTCTGCTAAGTTCAAATCCATAAATTATGTATACTAATTAATAAGAACAATGTAAGGTGAAAATATCTAGAAATAGGCACACCCAAAATGCAACAAGGAGATCAATGAAGGGTCAAAATTCCACCCATCAGGATGGCACTGGGATATTTAATAAATCCCACCTAGGAGTTTCAAAAGTTGCATTTTGATTCGGAGATCATATAAGGAACTCTGTGTTTTAATATTCCACACACAATCGATAGTGCTCTCAACTTGACATTTATGGAAACAATAATTGAACATAATATTGCCAAATGTATTAAAGTAAGAAGTGGAAGATGATGTTTTTGTATCAACTAACAAGGTTCTTTCATGAATATAGGGATGCCTCCATATAGGCCACTAAGTAAAAGAAAATTCTTAATTCTTGAAACAATAAGCTTAATCTAAAAGGGAGCAGAACCTTTATGATGGACCAGCTTTMCAACTGGATAATTGGCAACTTTAATTGAACTTTTTTGGGGAATATCCGTAAGCTATTGGACATTGTTTACTGATGATCAAGATTAACCAAATTTGATACGGTGCACTTTAATCATCCCCATGTGTTGATCTTATCCACTAATGCAGTATACAAGTTCTTGTTACTAAGGGAAACAATACACACACATATTAACATGCATTATCCTAAGTAGATATGATTCTATATTACATATCAGAGTCGGATTGGATAAATATTATAGATCAAAAGTGTTCTGTTTCATACATAATAGTGAGCATAAAGATCAACCAAAGATGTTCCAAACTCATCCAAAAAAACTCTACCTTCAATCTTCTGTACACTTCAGCAAAGTGAGATGAATATTTTCAGAAAGATAAAAAGGATGTAGAGCGAAGATTAACTTTTTTTTAAGTAGTTAAGTAAAGGGCATGAGTCACTTTCCTTCTTTTGCTAGTTACCTTCTTTCCTTGTGCATGCTCGGCAGACCTTACCATGGGTGAACAAAAGACAATTTAGGTCAAATTTCAGTTCATTTGGTATCCTTGTGTTGAGATGAAGATATGTCCTCTTAGTGTCTGCCTCTATGGGCACCCAACCAATTGCAGTCCTCATTAAGTTGGAAATTTCAATTCATTAGGATGATAAAATGAATCTAAGATAACATAAGGTATTATAGTTGTTATTTTAGCAATATTCTAGCTACCTCTACAGAGTGTTGTTAAAGTTTAGAATGTTATGAGGTCCTAAAGTTGAGCTTCMTGCGATCTACATAATGATTTTTGAATAATAGCATTAAAATMTGAAGATACCGTWTTAGGCCCGATCCCCTTGAATCGAGAGAGTTCCATCTTTATTTCATCAACTGACAAGTCCCGCAGGTACTCCAAGCATAACTCCCCTCTCTTCTCAAACAGGCAACTCAACATATTCTTTATACAAGAAGCCTTTGTTGGGGCTAACCCTCCACATCTTATATCTTATATATATAATATTGCTGAAAAGGTAATACCTCAATCCGGGGCCTTTTTAAGGGGATTGCACTTGTAAAGCGTTTCATTTTCCTTGTTCCATCTGGGGCGCCGGAAGTTCTTGCTTGAAGATGCAATTTTGTCATGGCAACCAAGTCCTCACCAACTGCTGCTCTTGATCCATTACCTGGTGCCGATCCTGCAATATTATCAAGCATACTAACAACCGAACCAATTATCAAAGAAATCAATGAAATCGAAAGGATCAAACCAAATGGACACACAACTTCCGTCAAACCAAATCGAAGAAACCCTAAATCGATGGAGTATCTTTACAGACAACTTTTATCAAAGAAAACCCTAAATCGATGTAGCGAGAGGGCGCCTGAATAGCAAGACTGTAAGCTCCGATCAGAATAAAGAACAACATCAAAATTGATTGTTTGAAATCGATAAAACCTTTACCTCGGTTAAGGTCTTGAAATGTTGCAAGTTGATAAATGCTCTAAACTAAACCAAACCCAATATTACCAGATCAATATCACTTGTGAGAAATCATCCAAAGGAAACCAATATCACATGTGAGGGTCGGTTGTCAAACCGAGCGTGACACATAATCGTGAGCCCAAGCGATGAGCGTGCTTGAATCGTCTTGGAGGCCTCAATCATCGTCTTGGAAACCTGCAATCGAGCATGTGAGGGTCGGTTGTCAAACTGAGCGTGACACAGAATCGTGAGCCCGACCCCCAAAGGTTGGGCAGAGTTGTGTTGGGAAGAGGAGAGCGGGAGAGCATGGGATAGTGGTTTAGGAAGAACGGCTGTGCAAAGAAGTTGTACTTAAAGGGTAGTAGTATAGATATAGATATACACATATACATACAGATTTATATATATATATATATATATACACATATACATACAGATTTATATATATATACACATATACATACATACAGATTTATATATATATACATATACAAAGAGATTTATGTTACCTTACGAAGTGTGAGGCGGCGATGCAGGTGGTGGTCGATGGCAGCAGGTGGTAGTCGGCGGCGAAGCAGGAGCTGGTCAGCAGCAGCAGGTGGTTCACGACGGCAGCAGGTTCGTGTCCTTCGATTACGGAAAGGAGAGGTTTTTTGTAGAAGGTTTTTCATGGCGGCTGTTCTAAAAAGGAAGGTAGGGTTTTATTTTTAAGGATTCCGGCGGATTACCGGCGGGAAGATCTGCCGGAAATTTTTCTAAAATTTAAAAAAAGCCGGTTTTCTTGAAGTATTTGAAATTTTTTGAATTTTTAACTTTTCCTAAAATTTAAGAAAAGCCGTCGTTAATACATAAAGTGGAGGTGGTTGCACAGTTCACGGTGGTGGTGCAATGCYTTGGAGTACTTTATGCATGCTGTCTGGGAGAAAGGAATGGAGAAGAGATTTGTTTAATACATAAAGTGGAGGTGGTGTAATGCCTTGGAGTACTCTAT